>NW_022986951.1:600000-883724 GCF_010093935.1 Zasmidium cellare ATCC 36951 | reverse complement strand
AAACCGGGTAGCTGTACTTCGATAACTTCGAGATCTACTTAATAAGAGTCTACTCTTCGGTCGTAAATAGGTATTACTCGTATTCGTGCGTAATAGATCGAGAAACGCCGCCGGCGAGCCGTAGTCGAAGCGTAGATTCGCTAATAGAAAACGCGGTAGCACACTTACGTTTCGAGGTATATAGATTATTCTTATAAGCAGATATTGCGTCTAGTATATGCTGCTCGAGATCTATAAAGTAGAAGAGTTAAAAGTTAAGCGTGTCGCGAGAAATTAAAAGAAAACGCGAAAGTGTCGCGGATCCGTGCGCAGCTTCACCGTCTACGCAGCTTCCCCATCAAGTACGTTATCCAGTTTCTCAAGAAGCGCCACAGTAGGCTAAGAGGGAACTCTGGAACGGCTCAACGCCAATCTCGAGACTATCCCATCCCACATAAGCTAGCAATCTCGCATCCGGCGAACCGCGTCACCAAATCTCTCGACGGCTCGTAGGGTTGTCTGCAGATGGCAGCAATGGTTTGCGTCGAGCGCTTTCTTCTCGCGCTCTTTCTCGCCAGTCTCGGCGCGGTTGTCTCCAAAAGCTTAGAGCGGGAAGTCTTCTTCGTCTTCAGCATCAAAACTAAAATCACACCCGAAGCACTGGCGCTCCATCTCCCTTAACCCATTCAAGGCGAGACGACGATCCACTGCGGCACCGCGTGTTTCCGATTTGGTAGAGTAGAGAAGAGCTGCTTGACCTGTCTCTCTGCATTTGATTCGCCTTGGAGCGCTCGAACGATACGGGCAGCGGAAGGTGCTGAATGGAAGCCTACGAAATATAAATACGGCAGAGGGTGCATGTGAACGCCAAGGCTGCGTGAATGTTAGAAAGCCCATCTAGCACGGGCCTTTTGGGCGCGCTTTCATCACTCGTAGATGCTTGACTGCTTACGAATACATGTGGTGATGTATGACACGCAGAGTTGTTGTTTCAACAAGAATTCTGAACGGGCTGCCGTCGCGCACAGGCATCACGCTTACAACCCGGCGTCGAAAGATAATGATGAATCGCAAATGCAGGGACATCAATGTGAGACATCCGCGGAGGGAATCGTTCTGATGTCCGATCAAAGTTGCAGTAGTGGCCTGTGATTGCCAAGATTGCGTGAATGTCCGGTGCTTTGAAAAGGCAGCCTGGCATCACTTCTAAACTCCTCATCGAAGGCCAGTTGTTCGATCATTTGGGCCATTAGGAGACATTGATTCTGAGAAGCATCGATGTGAAGCTCTTTCCTCATAGCGGTCATCTGGCCGTTATACAAGGGAAATTGTCTGTGTTGATGCGATGAGCTGATGTGGAAGATTGAGAAAACCGGGACTAGAACAGGTAGGATCAATGGTATATGTCTATGCGATGAAGCGACGTTTATCAAGGACACCAGTGCACTCTCTGCTCATACGCCCCAGCGTCACGGCCATCCTCCTCCGGTACATCCAAATCAAGATCCTGCGGCGCCGTCTCCGTCGCCAACTTAGCGCCCTCGCGCTTCCCTCTCTCGACGTCCACTGCAAACATCAATGGTATTGGCAGGCCAATCAACACGGCAAGAAACCAGAATGCAGGTCGTATATCTCCAGTGGCATCAGTGATAGCACCGACGATAGCTGGGCCGAACACACTGCTCCCTTTGTCGGTGATGGCGTAGAGCGCATAGAAAGCCGCCTCGCTACCGGGAGGGATGAGCTCGCCGAAGAGACTTCTGCAATAGGAGCTGAGACCACCGAGGACGAGGCCGTAGACTGCGCCTAGGGGGTACATCTCCCAGGGATTTTGCAGACCAAATGAGCCCGAACGCTGGACGGCAGGGATGTAGCCGATCAGACCGTAGAGGGGGATGAGCTCAAAGATGCAGATGCATGTCAAGATCGTCTGAGAAGGTTTCCATCGCATTGCTCGAGAAATTTTGGACCAGGTGAGCGCTCCCACGATGCCAGAGATGGTAACGATGACGTTGATGAGAGCCAAAGCGGAGGATCCCATGCCAAGGGTGGTTTTGGCGAAGAGAATTGCCGTGCCCGAGACTGTAGCAATCGCATCGCTGATCATGAACCATGCTGCGAGGAAGAGCATGACATCTTTCAGACGGCGTGCCCGAAGCACTGTCTTGCCAAGGTTCTTCCACGAGTAGGTGAGGTAGCCGATCCACGTGCGGTTTTTGGTGGTGGATAACGGAGGTCCTGGGCGAGATCGAAGTAGAAATGCTGCCGGAACTGTGAATGCCAGCCACCAGCCTCCGATCATGAAAAGAACTAGCCGCAGCGAGAAGAGACTGCCGCCTGTCGATTGTAATAGGAACACTGAAAATATTTGAACGATGACAGAGGCGAGGTACCCTATACCTACTCCGTAGGATGAGATCTTCGTCGAAAGCTGCATCTCGATAGACGGAGCTGCGTGTGAAGGAGGATAAGGCGACGTCTCGCCGTCGGTAGCAACAAGCGGTGTTGTTTCATCGGCTTGTTGACGAGCTGTCGGTGGGCTATCTTGGTCAATTTGCTGAAAAAGCGCATTAGCAAAGGCACGTAGCCATATTCAGTAAAGGACTTATGCGACACCGACGATCGCAAAGCCAGCGGCGAATGTGTTTCAGGCGACGACTGCACAAGCTCCTGCGAATTCTGAAAGAAGAGACTAACCTCATCGTATTCCTGATCATCGGTATTGCGCCCTTGTTGTCTGACATCTGGATGCCATCGCACCAGCAAGGGCAAAAAAGAGTTTAACAAAACAAAGCTGGCCCCAAAGCAGACGTTTCCAATGATGGCCCATAGACTACCAAGCAGGTAGACTTTTGGTGTGACCGGCAAGAATGACATCGTGGCGGCAGCACCCACAACAGCGAATCCAATCATAAGCGATTTCCGGAACTTGCCATGGTCCGCCGCTCCAGACATAGTAACGACAACCAAAGCCTGAATCAGAACGCTGATGGAGAAGGTGTACATGGCGAATGATGCCGTGTTGACCTCAAGACCAAGCACACGGAAGACACATTGCGCACCTTTGCGGTGACTTGTATCCCCTCCAGAAGTGTACCAGATGGGAGAAGGTCCTTCGATTCCATGGGGTTTGCATGATTTCGAATGATCGCTCGCCAGTACCGCGCTCGGACTCGCTCGGGCCAGGTCCTCTAGCGTGATAGGAATGAAGGCTCCCAAGCCGCATACTACGAAGACCTCTGCGGCAAAAGAGTAAGTGTAGAAGCCTAGGAGTTCTCGTGTGGAGGTAGGCCTGGTATCCTCGCCGGGATATGATGGGTCCAGAATATCATTGTCGTCTCCGTGGTCAGCAGGACACATCACGTTGCCGTCACGCCAAGAACGGGAAGATGAGAATGACGAACGTTCGTCATCAGCCTCGCTGCCGGTATCGTCGTGGTCGGGAGAGTATTGTTGTAGGTATTCGCTCCTTGAACGTGTGGTTGGAGGTGGTGAGATGGAGATGTAGTCGAACGGCGGCCTGCGAAGATTCGGTAGCGGCTGCGCTCGTGGCACCATCCCTGTCAACAGTCTCGGCTAGACCTGCCGTGCGGCACGCACCTCCTACAGGCGGGAGGACGACATCTCATAGACATGAATACTGGAAGACATGAAAAGCGACGGAAAGCAGTGTTTGGAACTTCTTTGAGTCCAGGATATACGTGTGTGCGCTCGCGGCGGATATCGCGATAAGGACGCTGGCGCGTGGACGAGATTGAGGGTGTGATGGTGTACTGTACCTGGTCGCTAGCTGCAAATCATGGCATCGATGGACAAGACCTTGCCGTCCACGAGGCCTCTCCTCGTGTGCTCTGTCTGGAGCTTGTTTCGCCACACTGTTCTCGTCAGAAGTGTATGACAATGGAAACGGCGGTGGCGGTGATCTGGTGAGGGCGTGCTCTTGAGACGGTCCCGAAACAGTTCCCTGCCTCTGCGGAAGCTACTTTGACAGAAGCTAGGTGGAGGAGCGGATGCAAGAACTCCTGCGCGGCTTAGGAGCTCTGGCAGAATGAGCGAACGCAGTCGCGACGCCACCTGAGGATACGTCTGTCGTAGAAGCAAACCTTTGGCTTCATATCGTAGAGATATATGTAATGACTGTTAGTGTAAATCTGGCAGGTGGAGGGATTGGCTCGGCTGCTCGATGCATGCATCCGGAATTGGAGTGGATGGCTGCCCACAGGCGCTGACGTGCAGCACACACATGCGGCCTGCTGCTCTCCCATCTGCCTCTCGACTGACTGTCGCTATTGCTGACACCTGACCTGCTTGAGATGTATGCAATGTATTGGGGGTCATTTTCATAGGGCTGCTCCATCCGTCATCCAACAACGCAGCTGCAAGACATCCGTCTCCGCCATTGCTCCACTTTGGGTCTAGCGCGTGACGGCTTCAACAGGGGCCGGCAAGCAGGCCGGACGCTCTCCCGCCGTCTGTGCTTGTGCCCTTCGCCAACAGCACAGCAGCCGCTTCACATTCCGCCCTCTTCGTCACTGCAACCACAACACATTCACCACCTCTGACGACGACTATTGCCAACACCACCACAGTATTAACGCGCCCATCAGCCGTGTCTGCATGCGCATGCGACAGCGACCGCGCGCGAGCCTGTGACATCACGCGCTGAGACAATCAAACGCCTGTTCACCTGCCGCACAGCTCCAACGCACACAACGCCTCGCCTTAGTCCGAACAACCTGTCTACAGGCTCGTACACCACCAAATCACCATTGGCCACCACCAAAGCTGTCGACTACTCTTCATCGCGAACGCGCGCATCAGAGTGTGGAACAAAGACAAAGACATGACCTAGTCGCGAAAAAGAAATCCCGTCAAGATACAGCACAACAGCAGACTCCACGACGGGAAAGCGGTGGAGGACAAGGGCGGTGGGGGTGCGAGGGGCTCTGAAGACGGAGGTAGCACAGGCGTCGAGGGTGGAGAGGCAATGCCCGGGAGACTGATCATGGACCAGCAGGGAGCGAATGGGTCGCACGACTTGAAGAAAGAACATGCCCAGGCCCAAGCGGCAGGACTGCCCCCCAAGCCAGACTTCACCCAGAAACAGATGGCTCCTCCAGTCAGTGCCCCTGACAACCATGCCGTGAATGGGTCTCTGCCGAATGGCGCACCCGGCCAGGGCCCACATCCACCAGCAACGAACGGCGATATCGCTGTGGGGACCGCAGTCATAGCAGATCCTCAGTCACCTCCAGAGCTGGATCAATCATGGCGGGAACAGCCGAACAACAAGAGCATGGGGACACTGATTGACCGGCTGGCCCAGGCGTGCTTCGAAGACTTGAACTCGACACTCCAGAAGATGGCCGACACTCCCGTCGAGCCGCGCAGTGGGCAGCCAAATGGAATCACACAGCCGTCGACCGATTCTTCTGAGGCCAGCTTAAGCAAAAAGCGAACGTTCATGGACTTCGCCAATGGCCAGCGTGATCGCTTCATCAAGACTCTGGTACTATCAGATTGGGCTCGAAGCAGCGACGAGATGAGCAGACTCGTTGACATTAAGGTCATGTTCGACCAGCGCGATGCGATGCAAAAGTTCGCAATCAACTTCATTGGCCACGTAAAACGCGACGTGAACCAGATCAAGATTCCCAATCCCAACATCGACCTTGCCATGGAGCTTTTGGCCGCTGGAAAGGCCTCGAAATTACCTCACTTGGGTTACATCGCACCCAAGAGACTGAGCGCCAAGGAAACTCTCAAGGCTCTGCGCAACATGAATGTCGCGCTCGAGACGAGACTCAACCTGCACGAGGACTTACCACCCCTTTTCAACGACTTCTCAGTAGCGAACGGAAAGGCCACATTTCGAGTCCCAGGCGAGTTTGAAGTGGACTTGGCCATTGCCGATGAGGATATCAATAGCCAGTTCTACTTCATCAATGCTCGGTTCTTGTTCTCTCCGGCCGCTGCTGATATTCCTGGTCCACTTCTAAAACAGCTAGAAGATCGATCGAACTTGGCACTGGCAACAAAAGGTCTTCAGGGTTGCTATGAACTTCTTCACAACTTTATCCTCACCTACAAGATCAACGTTCTGTACGATCAGGCGAGACAGGTCGAGCGCGAGAAGTGGTTTGGCTGCTTGGGCATACAAAAGAGCCATAGAGTGCTGACCGTACAGTACTGGCGCGGCATGCCCGGGCGGAAGAGCTGGATCGAGATTGCCGTGAGCTCTGGCAAGCAGCAAAGCCGACGATCAAGACGTCCCACAACGCCTCAACTTTCGGTGCGCTGGTTCAGGCGTGGCGAGCTCGTCGAGGATCATGGGCTGGAATTCGACTGGCAAAACTTGTCTCTGGAGCACATCTTGCGAAATGTGGTTGCACGGCATATCTCGTGGGTACTCCGTGCGACACAAGGAAGGCTTCAAGTCCTCGCTGGTGCAAACTCGAAACTTCAGATGGCACTGCAGTCTTCAAAGGACAGCGCTGAAGATTCCCATCTTACGCTTTCTTTGCCAGGCATGCAGTCCACTCTCGCGGTGAGGCTGGAGCCGATCACAGGACATGTGTCGATGTCGACAACGACCCCACGTGCGGCCGATCTTGAAGGCAGGCTCAACAAACAGCCTGACCCAGACCTGGCGCTTGCCTTGGCTGGTCTGCTTTGCAACACTGTCAAAGATCGTGTCGACAAAGCCGCAGAGCTTGCGGCGTGGTCTCCTTACCGCGCAGTCATCCGCACGGACAACTTCAAGGCAATCTTTGGCGCCGACGTCACTTCATGGAGAGCTTTCGTACCAAGTCCTGGATGGGCATCACAAACTCGGCAATGGGTCTTATTCCCAACTTTCTCATTGGCTGGGCAGAAGTGGTGGGTCGTTCGTCTTGAGAACAAGTCGAACTCATCGCAGAACCCATCCGCCAAGGCGATTGTTATCGCGCGGCGAGTCACTGTTGACAGAATTGTCGCACCGAATACCGCATCGATCATGTCGCGCAGTCTGCTCTTGCAAATTGAGAAGCTGGCAGTGGCAGAGGTATCGTTTGCAGTGCTCTCTGAGCAGCTGTCTTCCGAGAAGATACCACATCGCGTACAGAGGATAGCATCGCTAACAGATGGAGACAGCAGTGCTGGATCGATGCCAATGTCGGCGATGCTCATTCAATGGCAAGCCCTGCCGAAGTCGCCCTCCCGGAGAGATTCCGCCGTTGACCCCGTCAAAGTCACCAATCAAGGATTCATGACGCAAGGCGTGGGAAGTGATGGTACCGGCGCTGATATAGGACACGAACTGCGTCTGACAGTGGACGATGGCAAACTCAAGTCCCTGCGCGCATATCTGGCGGACAGCCGGCGGCCTTCAGATATTGCTATGAATGCTTCTGGTGGGCTGGCAATCAGGCTTCGAACATCTTTTGGGGAGCCATTCTTTGAGCAGATCAAGGATCTGTTGCGGTCATGCGAGCGACTGGACATGTACCTTCAGATGCTCGACGCCCTTAAGATGCGGCCTGTTGTTGCGTCCACCACCAAGTTCAGCTTCATCTACAACGACGCCCCTGAGCTGTCAACAACAATCACCTTCCGTGGGAGCGATGACAAGTTATCGGCCACTCTCAAACTTGAGCCCAGCGCGATCAACCCACAGCAGCGACAGCGACTGGCATTTGAAAAGCTGATGAACAGCACCACAACACCTAACAGGTTTGCGATACTGTGTCAAGCCTTGAGATATTCGCTCCCTATTATGCAATTGTGGGAGAAGCTGGAAAGTGCAGACTCCACCGGGCCAGACTTTACTGTGACCGTACTGGATGCCAATACCATGAAGCTCGCGTACAAAGCGCCACTTCCGACTTGGGTCTTCTACATTGAGTTGAGGATCAATAAGAAGACCGATGGCGGCTCCCTGTGTATATGGAAGATACGTCGGGACAAGTCAACAACGCCGCGGGAACTGGGCTCAACTGTGTTTGGCCGTGCGCTACTGGACCTGGCGAAGCACAAAGACAATGACTGGCTTGGTCTGGAGGATGGGACGCTTGTAGGGCAAACCGTGCCTGGCGGTGCACTTGCGTTGGAGAGCCTGGATCGATTGATGCGTTCTTTCAGAGGCGTGGAAGATTCTGCGACGAAGCAAGAGGATGCGCCGCAACAGCAACAGCGAGCTCCGCCTCAGCAGAAACCTGCCCCTACGAATTCGAAGCCAGCTCCAGCCAAGACGAACTCGAACCCGAACGCAGCCCGCAACAACCAGTCCAAAGTCAAGAAGGAGGTCATCGAGTTGGACTAGCCGTCTGATGTGCTCTCCATCTGCATTCCATACCGTCGCGCTTCCGCGGCTCAGTCGCTATGGCCTCTTGCTCCGAACAGTGCTTGGATGTTTTTCCTTTTTATGCTTTTTAGCGTTGGAGTTTGGGGAAGGAAGGGCAAGACGAATGTATTCGGGGACAAAACCAGAGGCCGGCCGCGGCTCGTTTGCGACAGGTCGGACCTTTTCAGTTTTTGGGAGGGCTCTGGGGATTGCTGCTTTCTTGGGACTGTAAAACTGATACCACTGCTGCGCGCGACGGCTGGGATTGAATTGGCGATGGCGAGTGAGGATAGAAAGGCGAGAAGAAGAGGGACTTCAGAAGGGTGTGATGAGGTGGGTACGAGGAAGGATGATGAGGTGGGAAGACCTGATAAAACTCTTATGATACCAACTGGAATGCTACCAAAAGATGTGAAAATATGTCTGCCTGTTCTGGTTTCTTCGCTTCTTGTTCCAAATGACTAGCTTTCTTGGGTGCACGGCAATTTGGTGAGTAATGGAACGAACGGAACCTCTGTTCACCACGCCGTATCTCCCTACCCATTCAATCAACCATCCGTCCTCGATAATTGTCCCACCACTATGATCCCCCCAACTAGCACAGATGTTCAATCTCTTCGCGAACATTTACCCTTCGAAAACATGGTAGATGCTAAGAACTAGTTCAACGCCACTCGGCGTCTGGCTAGTCCTTACGATTTCACCCCGTTTTGCCACATCTCCTTCTAGAATCACGCAAGCGCCGATGGAAGGAAAGAAGGGAGGGTTGTGGAAATTCAAGACGGGTCTCGATTCAGAATCTCAGAGAGGCTGGATATCACGGTGAAGGATTCAGGGTGGATGTGATGTCCGGAGAAATAGTGGCGTGTTTCCTGTGGATTGAGGAGTAGTAGTGGAAGGGGCTTGAAGCCACAGAAACCAAGCGTTTGTATGATTAGATGTGTCCACGTGGTCGTGACTACATACACGCCTTGTTCAAGCCTTCGTCGCTTCATTCCCCTTCGAAGGCTTGTTTGTTGCTGTTATGGTGGAAATTCGCAAAGTGTAAGTTTGATAGATCGGGGCGGAGGGTAAAAGGCTTGGTGATGTGGAAGCTATGAAAGCCACGAGCGTCTAGAGGGCGGGAGTGGCTCCGTTGGACAGATAGCACGGAGGAATATTGAATTGCGACATGTGAAGGATTGGGATGGTTGCCACGTGGGTTAGGGACTTTGGGATGTTGAGAATGCTAGGCGCTTGTGGAAATTGATGGTGTCTCTAGTGCTGGTAGGAGAAGAGGTGATTGATGGCGTGCTGAAGGATGATGGGCTGAAGGCTGGATGGTCCGTTGATGGGGTCCGTAGTGGTGACGGTCATGTTGGTCGATACGTAACGAAGGCGGTGAGAGTGTGTTATTGACGTACAGGCTATTGTTGTCTTCGAGACGAGGTACGGTAGTGAGGGCTGTGCTGTGCTGGTCGCTTCCTTACACAGAGGATTTGATGCTGGGCAAAGTCGAGGCCCTGGGAAAGCGTATTGGCGATGCTTCGGTACGACACTCATCAGGCCTCCATCTCAGAGTCCAGTGGATATCGCTGCGGCTGACAAGCTGAATGAACAGGCGACCTGTTTTTGACTGGGGTATCTCTTGGTCCTCGAAGCGAAAGCGAAAGACGAATACAGCACAGCACAGCTCCATCGCCAGCTGTCTTCAGCCCTCCATTCAGCCATTCGGCGTCTCCTTGTTCTCATCGCCATCATCACCCTTGCCATCTGCCTTCTCCTTCCGTCGCTGACCAACGTCCCAATTGTAGACTCTGGCAGTGGCGACCTCCATCGTCTGCGCCTTGTCAGTTGCGTCTCCTCTAAAATGGGTGGTGTGACTTTACCGTGATTTGCTCGCGTAGGAAGTCGAGATCTTCCTCGCAGTTGGCGAGACTGGACTTGGCGACTTCTAATTTGGAGTCGAGGAGGGACTCCGCCTCTAGGAGGGGGTAGGAGAGCATGACGTTGGCCTGGGATGTGTTAGTTGGAGTGGATGCTTGAGGTAGTTTGTGGGTGACGGACGCCGAGCCAGAGGTATACCTCTTCTGTTTCGTGGATGTTGGCTTTTGCGTAAAGGGTGTCATTCAGCTCGAATGATGCTTCGAGGGGTTCTGCGTCGGCCTGGGGCTGGCGTTAGTCGAGATCGAGATTCCAAAGACTTCTTCAAGATGGAGCACCTTTCTTGACTTCAGGAACCGTACTGTGTCCAGCGTCTTCTGGATATCGGGAATCTTGTCTTTCAGGCCCGCCACTCGTCGCTGATTGTTGGCTTCCATGAATTGGTACTTCCTGCAACAAGATCAGCACCTCATCTCCCTCACTCCCAACACCAACACTCACGAGATCATCTCTTGAAAACTCTTCAGCGTCCCCTCCACATCATCTCTCGTCGAGACATAGTCTTCCACCCTCTCCACAAAGGGAGCATTCGGGATGCCTCTGGGATTAGATTCAGTTGGTGCGGCGGCATCTTTGCTGTTGATACTGTTCATCAACCATCTGCATCTTTCAAATCACCAGAGGCCCTGCCTATTCTTGCTTACCCAGCCTTCTCAACCGCGGCGGCCATGGCACAACACTTCCCGCCGTTGGATATAGGTTTATGTCTTCAGCAGACGCAAAATTTGGAGGCACGTGATGATGAAGGTGAAGTCGTCGTGGGGGCGGAGAAACAAGGTTTGCATAAACCTTGACTTTCGCGCACCGCCACAGCTCAGGTCTGCCAAATATCTTGCTGCCCTCGCTTGCTTCCGCCCCCTGCTCGACAGGGGTTTGTGCTCTAATTTAGACTCTCGCGCGGGCCGGTCACTCTTGCAATGGATTCTGCACCTTCTCTTGACTGCACTTCGTCCAGTCAGCAGAATCGCTGCAACCACCACAAGTACCCAAGTCACTTGCGTCTATCAAAAACATGACCTCTCCCACGCACTTCACGACCAAAGACATTTGGAATGGCGAAAACTGACGAACACGACTTGCGAAATTACAGGAGAAGGCCCCTCTGCACCGCCGTTGCGACCGTTTCGTGTTCCCGATCCTAGCGTCGAAGCCTGCGTTCGGACTTTGGGTGAGGGGGGCCGCGCGCGACCATGTTTTTCTTGACGCGTTCGACAGACACGACGACACACGAGTCAACCGATCCTGCTCGCTTTCACGAGTGATGAAATAATGCGGCGGCTAAATTCTCCACTGGCTCGATGCGGCAGGTGGTCCTTCGCTGCATTTTCGTCATGATGCTTTGAAATGCTTCCGCTGCGACGATGACGGCAGGAAGAGGATGTCGGCGCGGATGCAAGGGAAGTCCGTGGACGGAACCATATACTCTCTTTCCTGCGGTGAGATGAAGTGAACGAGGTCAGCATCGGGATGTTGGAATGATGTCGTTGAGATCCATTCTGCTGCGTCTTTGAAGATCACGTGACGGGGCTTGCATGGCATTCCAACTTACGCATCGCAAAGGATCCCGGACAATTCCTCTCCCACGTTGGAGATCCGACATGGCTTCCTCGTGGTGGTGGGCAGGATTCGATCGAGCGCCGGTATAGGTGATGGACGTCATGATCGGCCTGTCATGTCCAGCGACCTGGTATCTGGACTTTTGCCAGCGCATCCTGGTCGGCATGGAGGATGAAGGATGATATTGGAGTATATGTATCTTGACGTAAGTGAAGGTCTCTCGGTCTGAGTATGATTATTGCTGCTTTGGCCAACAAGCGATGACATTGCATTCGATCTGAACAGAATGTGCGATTGCCCTCGAACAACAACGCGTCAGCTTCTATTGCTTGCTCTTCGCTGGCAGGAGAGCACGGTCTAGAGCAGGATTGCACAAGAATCGCAGCCAGATTTCTCGAGAGCTTTGAAAGCACAAGGCTGGTATTGGTCCCCGCTCACGAGATAGACTTTGCTTGCCCTACAAGTTCAAGGCATTGATGATTTGTGTATCAAGTTCTTCGAATAAGTGCCAGCCCTCTCGTGCTCTTTCACCCATCGATCGAATCTCACTGGGTGATCTGCCAAAGCGAGTGGACCAAAAGAGGCGACGAACGAAGTCAATTTCGTTCACGAGTCCTTGTCATAGTAAGCGCCATCGTCCTCTGCATTCCAAGATCTGATGCTATAAGATCTGATGCTATAAGATCGATGCTATTGGGATGTATCTTTGCCTCTTGGTATCAGTGGAAATGTCACCGCGGCACCGGCGGTGAACAGCATAACCCTCGTTCGAAGGCGCATGTGAGTTACATCAGGGGTACCGACAAGGTGCATACCAGGACCATTCATCGAGTGCAAAAAGAATGTCCCGTTTCTAAAGGAAACAGTCTGAACAAAAAGGACAACACTATTCTGCCGATCGCGAGAGTCGAACTCACATCTCTTGAGGACTGTGCGGAGCTCTTTGGCTCCCCCAGTTGGCTCTTTGGCCTGGGCCACAGCCTCAAGCGCAATACCGTTATACCAGATCGGCCACGGAGACTGAATGCTATGTTGTTTATCAAGTATTGCTTTCTCAAGCTCCACCTCTGTTTCGAAGTTAGGATATTTCTCGATGAGAGTCCGCTGTTAGGATCGGTCTCGTCGGTACTCTTTCGACAGCTTTCACGTTCCTAGATTTAATGATGGGTTTAGGGGAAAGGTGAAAGTAGCTTCGTTGAAATCTTGAATTAACTCTATTCTTACTTTTTACACCTGCAAGAATTGTGAATGTTCTCTAGCATAACCTCAAAGTCATCTGTGACCTCAACTGCCTTTGTGCAAAGTATTATAACCCATGAGACATTCGGCACTGTCGGCTGATCTGGTCCAATGGTAAGACGCTCGGGGTCATGGTAACTTGGTTCGCAAAGGCGAACATTGTGCAAAGTCACAATTATTGCATGCAAAGTCATGCGATGTGTGCAAAGACACACGTATCGTGCAAAGACACCATTCAGCAAAGGCTGAATCACCATGGGCCCGAGAGATGTCAGTTCGATTCTGGCGATCAGCAATTTTTTTTTTTTTTTTTTTTGTTGTTGTACATTTTAAGACAGCAAACAGCACATAGCTTGGGAAAATGCGCAGGTCGAGCCGGCAACCCGATCGATGCCATTGGCATCAATTCTGTGGTTTTCAGGTTTAAGCCTCTGCGTCTCACGAACTGTTCAAACTCCCAATCGATAGTTCGAATTTGCCTCGATTAGAATCGTGCAGAACATGACTATGTCAAACAAGAGAGCAAATGTTTTAGCGCGAGTCGTGACTTCCTTGTTGGGAATAGTCGCTTGAATTCCGAGCCATTTGATTGGTGTAATCTCACCTCATCATTCACTCGCCTTAGCATCAGCAGGAGCGAAACATGCCAATTTCTCCCATATTGATATGTTATGAAGACATGCGCTCTTTGCCTTGCGCCGACGTCTGTGACTAAATGTAATCAAGGCCGCAAATGTTTGAACGGAGCGTTGGGCGAATCAGACGATGTCGAGAGCGCGTTCTTGCCTTGGAAGCCCGCGAGACGCCCGTGCCCCGCCAAGCCAAAGCGACTCTTTCCATTCTCCAACAGCACAACAGATTTTGACAAACATCACCACAATAATAACAACAACCGCCCATGTCTCAGCTGGACGATTGCCCGGCAAACGGGCTGCGGCTATGGCTCATAAATCTCATACAGCAACCTGTCCGGGTGGACTTCCTTCCTGCGGTCGACCGTATGGTAGCTGTCTTCTGCCAACCCCCGACAAACCTCGCATCCGAAAAGTAAGTCGTCTAACCTCTTGTGATTGTCCGTGCGCTAATTTGAAGCAGGATGGACTTCTCTCAAGTACAGATGAAGGACTTGCACGAAGCTGCAGCATGCATAGTCATAGAATATGAGAGATCAGCACTGGTGCACTCGCCGGCACTCCTGAAGGCAAATCCAACGCCAGCCCCTTCAAATTCATTCTCAGCGCCGAAGAGCGCTTCGCCAGCACTCCTGAAGCCAAACCCAACGCCAGCCCCTTCAAAGTCATTCCCAGCGCCATAGAGCGCTTCACCAGCAACTGCTGCCCTCGACGCTGCGATCGACGATTCCAACACGAAGGCAAAGGGTTCAAAACCGGCGACATTGAGGAAGGTGTGTTCCTTGAACTTATCCGGCAAGGGACCATGGAGCGCGTCGACTTCTGCTCCCTGTCATGGACGAGCCTGCGAGGCGGAACTCCACATCTGCAAGACATACAGGAACGGTATCAAGGACAGCGGGGATAGCAACGCCTGTGAGTACGGTGGAGATGATGTGGAACATTGGGACAGCGGAGCGCAGGTCACCTGGGTACATGTGCGGCCCACGTGCGTCTTCGAGATGCGAACTGCGAAGCATCATTGTGATAGGCCTTGTGGATGGGTCCATCCCCACGACAGCAGTGCGGATTCGTGGAAAGTGAGAATGGCCAAGGCCGAGGAGTGGCTTTTTGTGAAGTCGATATGGACTAGGGACGGGAGATGAGGACTGTTGGCGAGACAATGAGAGAGTGCTGAAATGCAGGGAGAGCAGAATGAATGTGCGAGCGTAGTCTCGAAGAAAATAAGTCTCGAAGAAAATAAGTCTCGAAGAAAATACAGGAACGGAGATTCTATGGCAAGCATAACTCATCACAGATCGCCCCGGACACCCAATCAATGCCACTGGCATGGATTCTGTTGCTTATTGCTTTCAAACCACATCCCTTTCTGTGCCGCTCGTTGCTCGAGGACGTACGATCCGAATCATTGATAGACTTCATAAAGGTAAGGAATTCTCCAACCCCCCTCTTACGCCTATGCTACCCATTCGCCTGCCGACAGGCTGGTGTTGCGCCTGTTCCTGGGGAAGAAACATGCAACTCGTTCCAGTCACCATCTTCACAGTTTGGGCTGGAGGCTCGAGCAGGTCGAGATCTGGAGATTTCGCCGCGATAGTATCGGAGAGCAGTTGGAATAAGCAAAGCTGCTGCGAATGCTCCCATTCAGGTGCGCCATGGTTTCAAGACCTTACATGCCTCGATTTGTACCTATACTCTCCGATCACCCCATGTCGACTGAGCTGCTTTTCGATTGCTCAGCATGTTAGATGTGGATGTCTTTTCGGGGAAGACGTGTGCTAGCTGCTTCGCCGACCTGGTCTCTTCTCCATGGTCTGCATCGATTCGAGGCTTGACGGGGCCGACATGAAGGCGTCAAGACTCCGGAAATCCTGATCAAGGTCGTCAAAGGGTGACACTTCTCTCAAGCTATCCATTCAAGCTGGAGCCTTGTTTGCGATTTCGCAGTTGTCATCTCAGCGACATCTGCTATAAGCACGCCACTCAGTGTTGGCGAGAAGGAACAGTGCAAACACTCTGCACAGGGATTCGGTAGAGAACGTGTAGCAGAATCCATTGCTCCGGCTGTGGTCTGTCCTGGATATGAGGCGTACGTGTTCGTGTTTGGCTTGTCGGCGACAAGCTTTTGTGTGACCACAAAGATGTTTGCAAAGATAAGGCAGTCGACATCTGCGACGCTGAGCCGGTTCTCGAACAGGTTTATTACTAGTATGGGCGAATCATCTTTGTGTGCTTCCGATAAAACCATGGTCGAAGTGCAAGGCGCTTTGGCACAGGGTGGTCCCTTTAAAGGGGCGTTGGAGGCGGACAGGTTGATAGGCCAGGGAGACGGGGTATGAACAAGATGGAGTGGGAAGTGCTCGTCTCGATGTTTGCCACGCAGATCAGAGCACAATACTCTGTTTAGTTTTTATGCGGAGGTCCAAGACGAGAGGCCTGGGCAAGTAAGTATTGCTGAAGGTCTTGCTTGTGGAGAAGTTGGTCTCTCTCCGTTTATGTTTAGCCGACCATGCTGCTTTCTGGCCGTTTGACTGACTGGTACGGCCCAGGCTTCTGGGGAAAGGACTTTCGAGTCGATTGAGCAAGTCCGGCCAATCCTTCGAGAGATGGGCCAGGATAGCCGCCGCGAGGCAGTTCTGAGAGCCTAGTGGAGGTAAGATCGTGAACCAGGCGGTCCAAAGTCGCAGGTTCCGCTGTGCGATGCATTCAAGTCGAATGGCAGCCGTGTCCGTCATCTCCGCTACTTTCACCAAGATCATGGAACTGATCACTAGTCAGATTTAATGTGAAGTAGATCAACTGCTCAATTCTCATTCGTCCCGAATACTCTGCAGGAGCCACCCACAAGAGCATCGAAACACCACAAAGCTATCTTCGCAGCGACAGACTATATAAGAGGAAGAATGACACTATGAGTAAGCTGAACGCTTGTATTCTACATAAATGTATGGTAAGACCGAGGATCTACGATCTGTAATTTGAGATTCGACGTCTGCGAAATTCGGCGAACTTGCTCTTCCTCACTCGAAACGCCGCAGCAGTGCTGTCCTTTTGATGCCCATAGTGACAGTTTCCCTTGCAGTTAATCCCTTGGCTGGTCTTGTCTGGCATCTCAAATGCACAGCTTGGGAGTATATGGATCACTTGAGCTTTACAGGTATTATCCCAGTGCAAGACACCTTCACCCCCATGCTTGCAGGCGGTATGGTCCCCATCCTTCTTCACCCCGGACCAATAAGTCTTGCAAATGTGGTACTTCGAGTCGCAAGCCTCATCGACACATGGAGCAGTGCACCGGGGGTTCCATGGACCGTTGCCTGTTAAATTGAATGCGCACACTAGACGGAGAACCTCGGCAGTGGTCTCCACAGCTGGCTCTTTGGCTGATGATGAGCCTGGTACCTGAATCTGTGTGTTTGGTGGGCATCTGCTCGTTGGCCGGTTTGTTGAGACTTTGCTCATAATGAAGGTGGGTATCATGTCGTTCGTCGATGGAGTTGGTGCTTTGCCTTTCGGCTGACGAGTAGGTCCTCCGGTCGTAGACATAATTGACTCTTTGGTCGTCGAGTGGACAGGTGCATTGGTATTCGATTCGTTAGACACTTTGGCCGTCGAGTGAGCAGCTGCTTTGGTCGTCGGTTCGCTGGGTGCTTTGGTCGTCGAGTGGGCAGCTACTTTGGTCGTCGGTTCGTTGGGTGCTCTAGTCGTTGGTAGAGCTGACGGTCTAGTTGCCGATTGAGAGGGTGCTTTTGTAGTGGATGCAGCGGACTCTTTGGTACGAGGAGGCTGCGCTGTCGATGCTCGAGACTTGGCTTCGAGGTAAGACCGCCACAACTCGAGGCCCGCAGCGGACGAACTGGATTTCGAAAGGGCGACATGGCTAGCGAACTGACTGTCCCACGCATAGTTCCCCGCAAGGATCTTCACTTTCTGGTCGGATGTACGCTGCAGGATTGTCTTCAGGGCCTTGAGCCCGTCTGGTGTCGGTCTCTGGAGGTTCGGCAGGGAATCTTGAGTCTTTTTCATCTCCAGAACTTTGCTGATTAGTGCAGTGGACGAGAAGGTGATGTCGTCTCTGGCAGCGGTCGTAATGTCGTCTTGGAACTGTTCTGCAGCGAACATGCCACCACCAAGGTAGCACGTAAGATCTCCGTCTGGACCTTCCTTTCTGATTCGATCTCGAGTTGTCTTGGAGAAGAACATTGCTATATGCTTGGTGTAGAACTGAGAGTCTTCTTCGATGACCTCTTCGTCCGAGAGATTGTTGCAATGGCCACAAGGTAGCGAGTTCTCCTGCTTGACGTTGAAATGTCCTGCACAATCTTTAGAAGAAAGGTTTCTGGTTGGACTTTGCCATCGCAGCATGCTGTATTGCAAGTGCGTCTTTGCGCGAGTGTCTCCGCATAACACTGCTGCGATCAAGTCCTTTGGGAATGCGGGCTGTCGACCCAGCCTCATGGCGAACAAGTCCTTGGTTCGGAACAGTCCTATGTACTGTTTGTTCAGCCTCAAGAAGATGTGGTGGAGCATCATAGGTTGATGGCACGCTAGAGGACGACCTTCGACGGTGATAAGCCACTGCAGTAGAGCATTGAACACAGTGCCGTCGGTCCATCCTACAGCACCTGGAGAACTGTATTCATGTAGGGCCGCATTGTCGCGGGACGGCTCAGCAAAATCGATATCGATCTCGAAGGGGAGGTCATCGAACTCGTTGGCCTTTGCCCCAAGAGCCCATTGAAGATCGAACCGCGCACAGTTGAAGATGGAGACATGACGAAGCCAAGGGAACAAGTCTCGAAGCCGACCAAGAAGCTCATGATCTACATATATGCACCCGACAAACTCGAGTCGCTCGACTTTGGCGGATGCCTCTGTTGCTGCCGCATAGAGAGCATCTCGAAACTCACGAAAGGTCCAGAAGTTGTAACCGAAAATCTGAACAGTCCTCGCCGTCGAATTCTCGAATGCGTCGACGTATGTACCTGGCGTACGGATGGCAGTAGTAGGATGGTAAGAGACCAACTGCCGACCGATGGCAATGGTCCGGCGATGATGATCGTCTTTTCCTTGGTTTCGTGGAGTCGTAATGATCACCATCAAGTCGCTGATGAGCTCGAACATTGTGGAATTGGTGGCCATCAGTGCGTTGCGATCCATGCGATTGAACGACATGAGGATCTTCTCCCATAGATGCGTCTCGACCCCCAAACGACCAAACGAGCCGATCAATGCGCATCCAATCACCTCTTCCTGAGATGGAGTAGGTAAGGTCCTGGGGGGTTCTCGGCGTCTGCTGTGAGGAGCCACTGGGCCTGGAGTAGGAGAGACAGCTTCGTCCTTAGGGTCCTTGTTTGCATCCGACGACGAGCCTTTTCGTCGCTCGGCCGGTTGTGTTGGCACTTTGCCGGATGTAAGATCATCTGCTCGAGGCTGAGGTACTGACGGTCGGTCAACAATGCCGTTTGATTGTGGTGTTTTAGCCAAAAGAGACTGAGGCGGTCGTGCTTGAGACGCCCTGATTTTGCTTTCCGCGCTGCTGTGCAATTTCTCTCTGGACGGAGCCACCAGTGGCACTGCGACTTGGGCCGTTGAGCTTTTGTGAATAGTGACACCAGTGTTCTTGTGCGAGGCGAGAAATAAGGACGGACTCCCACCATGAGGTGCCATTTTGGGCAGAAACGAAGAACAAGGGATGGTCTCAACATTGTTCATGGGCTGCTTCTCAGCCTTCGCACCAACGCCTCTTGACGATTCTTCTGGCTCGGACGACTGGACGGCCGACTGGTCTTGTGTCCGAGAGGTTGGAGGAGATTGCTCGCTGGAAGCTTTCGTGCACTGCACGTCGGGACGTTGCCCGTTCGAGAGATGCTGCGGTTGGCTTGACGGCAGCTCCTTGGCTGGAGATATGAACAAGGGGGCTGGCTGGAGTACCGGTAATGCTGTGTCGTATCTCTGCAAGATGGACGCAGCTGTGATGTGCATCATCTGCAGCTCTCCACGGACATGAGCTTGCCAGCTATATTGATATCAGCCAACGGAAGAGAATACATCACATTGTTCTCACTTGGCTGGATCCCAATAGAGCGGCGGCTGGGTTGGTAGCTGCCAGAATGTTTGCATCAAGTGCTGTGCGGCGGCATGATAGCCTTCGCGGAGGGGAGGTCGCGAGAGACGTTCGAGCCAGTAGCGCAGGCCTTCCGGTACGTCCACATTAGGGTTGGCCATGTTTGTTAACCACAGCTGTCGGAGGGAGTTTGCAGCGATGTTCGCAACATGGAACGTACAGCAACGGCAAGGCAGGGGCACGAACAAACAAACCCACGTACATGCAACCTGATCGAATGGACCTGGTCACTGACTACTGTGTCCGAAGTTCCTTCTTCTCGTATAGTCAGTCTGAGCCAATCATCATGTGCTAGGCTGCTAGCCTGACAGGGGCGTCACAGCTTGCAGCCTTGCTGAAGAAGGTACTGGGCAGCTGCTCTTACCCGTAGACACACGAAGCATTCCAATCTCAACAACACCACTGGCACCAAGGTCTCTCGCTTGCAATTGTCGAGAAACATGTCGAGTGTCACTGCAGGACCGAAGCGGCCACGTGTGAACTCTCTTGACCCGGATCTCTCTGCCATCGACCAGCCTACCGTGCCGAAAATCGAGGCTGTCATCGGCCATTGCTTCAAGCCAGACAGCGAGGTTGTCCAAACCTTCTCATCTCTGTACGATGCACACTTTGTACGGTATGAGGTCAAGTGGATTGGATGCAGATTTACCACTTGCGAAACTTGGTGGGTGGCTAATAACCTCGCAACGTGAGTCAACCCTGGAGCTGACGGTCTGACAGGCACACGCTCTTTGAATGGGAGGGGCTTGATGCAATCGACGCATATTGGCTACGTATGAGCCAGGACCCACGACACGATGCCGAGGAGACTTGGACGAAGTCCACATCGAAGATGCGAGCACTCGAGCACACTCCTACCGACGATGCCTACTTCAAAAGCTTGCCCGAAGGGGTACAGCAAGGTTTTCCCATGGCCTGGTGCAACCGACCAGCCCCTCACGTTTCCCAGACGCTTGCTTTGCTCCGTTCGTCAGTAGCTACGGCAGGTGTCAACAATGGCAAAGACCAGTAAGCTAGCATACTCGTTGTGGATTTGGCACTGGCCCATGCTTACTTATCCGTCAGTCGAGTCTGTCCCTCAGCGAACCAGGGACCGAAGAACCAGGGACCGAACGACCCCGCCAACCAGGGACCGAACGACCCCACCAACCGAGGATCAAGCAATCGCCTTTCAAACGATGTCGACGGCGACGGGTCCGGAGATACAGAGCTCGAGTCCTCTGAAGCCGAGAGCAGTGGAAAGGAAATCGACTGGAACGATGCCGATGCGAAGAGACGGAAGCTGAACAGACAGTGTTCCAGGAAGAAGCGTAAATGGCTGTCCCATCGACCAGATCTCCTGTACGCACACCGCCAGCAGCGAAACAAGACATGGAACAAGTGGGTAGCCAAAAATCCAGACAGATATGGCGAGATTTACAAGAGGAAGCGACAGACAGAGGTATCCCGACTGGCAGCAGCAAGACGTGCACTGCAGAATGATGCAGATGTGTCAGAACCACAGGACGGGTCGTCAGATGCAGAGTGATAGACTTGAGAGGGATAGGATTGAACGCTGCAGAGACCAATGGAGACAAAGACCAATGAAGGGAGAGGCTAGAGATGGCAAAGACCGAAGACCAATCTTCGACGAGGACAGTTTAAGTTATTATCGCTGGATCGTTGGACGAGCGCAGATAGATGATTTAAATCGAAGTCTGCATCACTGCTCGACTACGAACCTTCCGACCTTCGAGTGCACGCACTTCCAACATTCTTCAGTATGATGTCTCATCGATACATGATGCAGTGACTCTGTTGTCGCTTGGAAGATACATGTGGTTATGTCAGAGCCTCCCTGGCTGCCTGGACTCTGTCTCCCCTGGTTCATCTGGTCTTTGCCTGCGCGCTCGTCATCACCATCATAGTCAATCCACCTCATCCCCACTCTCACCCTCGACCAGGTCGTCATCCTCGTCTTGTTCAAGATCTGCTTGATTGTCTGTCACTGTCTGATTGCGCTTCTTGAGCCATCTCGCATTGTTCACACGCTGCCGTGCTTTTCGCTCCTCCCAACGGACTGGATCATTCTTACACTTCTTGTAAGAAGCTTTGTTTCTAGCCCGATCCTTTGCAACCTTGACAGGGTCCTTGGGTTCGCCGTGATGGATCTCACGGCGCTTCTTCGAGTTTACACGGTTTCGCAATTTGTGCTTTTCGTGGCGACTTGGGTCCTGCATGATTTTTTGGTAGGATTTCTTGCCGTAGGCACGCTTCTTCGCAACTTTGGCTGGATCCTTCTTGTTGCGGCGAGAACGTTCTAAGTTCTTGCGGAGCTTCTCTTGGTATCCTGCTGGATCGTCTTCTTTCAGGCGCTGGTGTCTCGACCTGATGGGTTGCTCGCGCTCCAAAGTGGCTTCTTGGTCGTTGCCGTCTTTGGTTGGACTATCAATGGTCGTGTCATCGGGTTCGGCCTTCACTCTGCCCGTCACTGTCACATTGACGTCCGTAGCATCATCCAGATTTGCGTCCATCTCTCCATCTGTGCTGACATCCGTCTCGTCATCCATGCTGACGTCCGTCTCTTCGTCAGACGGCACCAAGTACTCGTCACCCATGTCGACGTCAGACAACGATGATGACCCATATTGCTCAATACTCTCGGCCAATGGAACATCGATCGTTTGCTTGCCTTGAGCTAACACATAAGTGCCGAACGTGCTGCGTTCTTGTTCTTGATGACAGCTGTATGGTTGCGTCTGCCGCTGGGTACGCTGTCGGGTTGGGTAACGTGCTGCTGATATAGACTGCTGCTTGGGTGGCTCTTTGGTCTGCTGTTTGGTCGAATCGTTGGCGATGCGTTCTTCTCTGACCAAGGCCGGCTCCTGAACGCGGGTCCTCTCCTGGGTCATGTCCTGCCCTTTGGCCTGTCCTTGGGTCACGACTTGCTCTTCCATCTGCTCTTGCTCCGGCGTTTGCTCCTCGGCTGTACGGTGCTCTTGGAAGATATGGTGGTGCGGTGGAGTCTCATGTCCGTCGTAGTCGTGCGCTGGGCTCATGGCGGCCGAGTCTGTTGCCCTTGACGTCGCAGCAGCGGGGTGTAACTGGGTGGCATGCTGGGATAGTGATGTTAGAAATGTTATCGTCTCGTTGGACGCCTGGCTACTCACAGCGGAATGACGAGCACCACGCAGGGCCACTCTCAGCTCTGTAACTTCCTGGGTGTCGTGTCCACGATTAGGAACACCTCGCTTTCGTGTGAAGACCAAGTCCTCATCGTCTCGCATGGCCGTCCACAGGGATCGAAACATTGTCGTTGATGGCAGAGCTTGGAGCTCTCAGGTTGATTTGATGTCGAGAAGACCAGCGGACACGACAAGTAGAAGGTACAGAGAAGTCGGACTTACCCCATAAGCACTTGAATGGAAGGCGGTACTCGACACAGAACCACGCACAAGCAGGCACATGAGATCAAAAGTCGAGAGCTGCGACCAACCAGCTCAAGGCCAAGCAAGAATTCATTCATACACGTACATATTGTCTGGTCACAAGTGCATCCTCTCGCTGAATCACAGCCCCTTCCAAGAAATTATCTCTCCACCAGACCGATTGCATTTCCACGCCCCACAGCTTCTTGGGCTCTTTGGCCAGTATGATCATGCATCATCAGGAAGTATATAATGCTTGCCCAGAGTAGCATCCCAACCCAAACGCTTCGTGAAGTTCTTGGATGACAGACCCAAAAGATTGCGCCTCTTGTCACGTTCCTTTCGATTCGCATTGGCCTTTGTGCGTGCCTCGCTGCTACCCTTCAACTCCGACTGCTTCTCCAGTCGTATGTTCATGTCCTTCGTCTCCTCGGTGGATAGACCGATCGTCGTGAAGTCCGCCCTTCGACAAAGCTCCCCGTTCCAGAAATACATCCGAGAATGAGATGCCTGTGGTGCTGGGCGCTTGTGCTCTTTGGCCTTCGTCTTGTCGTCGTAGTAGCTCCTGACCTCGGGGTCCGTTGACGCCTGTGTATGGAAGACTGCAGAAGGAGCACCGAGTGGGCCAATTGGTGGCTGGACGTTCAACCCAATCTCCGGACGTAGTGGTACCTCGTTGGGCAGCCACATTCGTAGCATTTTTGCCGGCAGTAGCTGAAACAAGCACTGTAGGTAATGCTCGATCAATTTCGCCAGGCCGTCGATCACGTTGACAGGGTAGCTTGAGCAAAGGGCTGTGATAATGCGGTCGTCGATGCCCATGGATACAAATGTAGTCTTTCTGTTTTGTCGTGTGGCGATGTAATAGAATAGGCACTGGTGGTTGACCGGGCGGCTGAGCTCCTGACAATGTTGCAGCATACGTTTGCCACCGACCAGGGCCTCTCCACAGTACATCTTGAGCCAGTTCGGCAGAGAGTCGCAGGTGACCAGTCCAAAGTACTACCTCAAGCGCATGGACCTGATGTCTCCACCAATCTGTTTGAGCACCGAGAAGTCGTCCCAGATACCTTGCTCCTTGACTCTCCGTAAAGCTGGGTCTTCGAATAGCGCCTTCGTCCAGTCCCACACCTGTCCGGTCCCAAACATCTTCAAAAGCTGGAGAGCATATGAAGCGTATGTGTTTGTATTTTGCTTGTCGGCGACAACCTTTGGAATGACCCGTACGATGTTTGCAAAGATAGGACAGTCGACACATTCGACGCTAAGTCGGTTCTCGGACAGGCTCATTAGTAATATAGGCGGTTGGTCTTCACATGCCTTCGATAGGGCGGCAGGGGAGGTGCGAAGCGCTTTGGCGCGGCGGAGTTTATCCCTAGGGTCGTTGGAGCCGGACAGGTTAGTAGGCCAGGGAGACGGGGTATGAGCAAGATGAAGTGGCAAATGCTCATCCGGATCTTCGCCATGCAGGTCTGGGCCTTCGCTGGTGGCTTGCTGCTCTGGCCATGGGATCATTGGTCCTTTGCTGGAAGAGGCAATAGGTCGGTCCCAAATTGCCGGGCTTTGCCCGTGGGTGAAGGACGTCTTGCTACCGTACGCACCATCCTCGGAGCTCTCCTTGCCCTCTACTCCTGAGTCTTGTTGATTGTTCAGATAGTCCAGAACATCTCGCTCGATCCACTCTTCAACAGGATTGCTTCGAGCCAGCCAAAGCTCCTCCTCATCGTTCCCTAGAATTGTCGGGTCATCAGTGTCATCGTCATCCTCTCCACGACGGTCCTCGGGTCGTGCGTAATGGAAGGTGTTGAGCTCGGAGAGATCGGAAACTTCTGAGCTCAGGTCCGTCGCTTCGTCTTCCATATCCTCGTCGGATTCAAAGCTGGAGTGGGGCTCTGAGTGTAAGTTCGACTGTTCTGTCTCTTGTTCGTCCGAGCTGCCGTCGCTGTCGATTGGTATCTCTTCAGTCTTGTCGCCTATGGCGACGACCCGAGTACCGAAGAGCGCGCGCTCTTTCTTCGCATAGGAGCTGAATGGCTTCAGCTGTGTCTCCCTACGAGAACGGAGTCTGTAGCTGCTAGGTAATGGAGTAGCAATCTGTTGGCCGACCCTACTGTCGGTTGAGATATCTGAGAGAGACGATGATCCCGGAGAGCTGAGCATGTTCTCGGGCTGATAGTCTTGTGGTCTCGTGGGTCGATCGTGTACAGGGCTTTTCCAGGAGGCTTGGTCGTGCACTGGCCCGCTCCATACGTTCTGGGCATGTAAGTTCTCATGCTGATCTGTTCCTGGGCTGGTCGACTGGATAGGGGGAGGGCTGTTCCAAGATATGATGTCGTTTTCTGGATGATCGAAGCCATTCCGATCTTCTAGAAGGATGGGCGAGTCGCCTTGGTGTGAATCAGACGAAAGTTCTATGGGTGCCGAGGGACCATCATCAGAGACAAGATTCACGACCTCCCGTACCGGAGGATCCGAGGAGACTTCGATGACTGGAGCTTGCGTGTCTCGCGAACGGTCCACCGAGCGTGGAATGTATGGACGTTGGCGCGCAGGAGCTGTGATCTGCTCTAGATCTGCCCTTATGGCTGGAGAGAGTCTTCGACCGGAGCGACCGCGGTTCCGGCGAAACGCCAACGCATCTTCGCCGTCGCCCTCAGAGTCGCCATTCATAACGGGTAGGAGCAGACGAACACAGATGCGAGGTTCTTGGGTGTGAGGTACAAATGATGAGGCTGAACGAGCGTGGCGAACAGCAAGATGAAGTTTTCTCCGAGACGATGAGATCGTGGTGTCGAGGTGGGACGGAAATCAAGCTGAAGAGGCTGCTGGAAGGAAACACACATGCAAGTGGCAACCTCCTCTTGAAACTTTGTAGGCAGGACCAGTGCACGATTAGTCGAGCTCTCCGTCCAAAGGCTTGAATCACAGCGTAATGGACAGACGTCTCATTTCCTCTATATTCAATGAACACGGCACTAATATACAACACAAGACCGCATGCGAAGAAAGTTGCACCGTGAACACTACGTAAAGACTCAATACATTTGCTTTCTCCTATTCTTGCGATCTAGACAAACATTGTTTTGACATACAAGCCGTTTGACCTCGACAACACGATCGACGAGCGCAGGACCGGACGATCCTAAAGATCGAGGACACTACTTCTTCCCGCTCCGGAGCCCCTGCAACTCCTCATCTTCTTTGGCCTTGCGAATGGCCCTGTCTCTACGCTCCTGGTCCTTCTGCATTTCAGGATTCTTTGCCCGCCAGGCCCTTTTTGACTCGTTCCTCTCCGCCATGTGCCTCGCATACTCATCTGCATCTTCAGCTTTCTTCTTGGCCCTGCTGTAGCGGGCGAAATCGGCCTTATACTTTCGCTTCGCATCGACAGCAGTCATACCAGCCTTCATGTTCTCTGTCACAGTGCGGGGCTTCTTGAGAGTTGGCTCGCTCGAGAGAGTATCGTCCTTTGCTACTGCTTGCCTCTTTTTCGATGCCTTCTTCTCTTCATCTTGACTTGCCTCTGGCTTGGTCATGCCATGTGGTTGGTGGACGAGACGGTTCGGTCGCTCGGTCTTTGCCTCAGAGGCCATCCGAATACGATCGTTCATGGAGTTCGCTGAGCAGGGTCGCGTCGCAGAGACGATCAGTTCGTCCTTTGCTGCGGCTGTTGCTGGGTCGTGCTTCTCCGTGATCGTTCGGCTGTGCCTCTCTTCAGTCGCTGATCCGTTGGGCCTGGTCTTGCTCGTTGGGGTGATCTTTGTCGTGATACTCGAAGAGGCAAGATTCGCTCTGGCTGTCGCTGGCTTGTGTCTCTGTTCGTTCGTGGGTTGGTTGAGCTTTGTCGTACTTGCTACTGGAATGTCTTTTGTCCTCGAGTCAGCATTCGATCTGCTGCTTGCTGGGGCACTCTCAGCCTTGTTAGCTGATTTACTGCGTTTGGTCTTGATGCTAGTGGTGCCGTTCGCTCGGGTGGCCGTCCAAAGATCATTCGTTGCAGTTGCTGTCGACGGTTCTACCGCAAAGTTGTTGTATTCTGTCCATATTATGCTTCCTCTGCCTGAGTACGCCAGTCGGTCTCTGATGTCTTCCAAGAAGAATAGCATTGTCTCGTCCCCACGATGGACTGGAAAGGTATGGTCTGGATAGAGGCGCCAGAACTTGAGGGTGAGCTTCATCTTCAAGGCATGAGAGACGCGGGCCTGCAGAATCTCATCTACCACTTTGCCATCTCTGTCTGGGTCCAAGGACTCCGGTGCTGCTCTCATGATGCGGGTCCATTCGCGTGCAAGGTCTGGGAAGTCCAAGGTCTGGTCGAAACTTGGATCGTGGCTGGGCTGCTTGGTTCGCCGGCTGCTTTCCAATCGAAGGAGCTCATCAGCGACTATCAAGAATCTCTCGCGAAGGTCGTGGTGCGGCTGTTGCTGGAAGAAATAGTAGAGCTCATCGAGTCGTTCGTCTTGTTTGCTTTGCGGCATCGCCCACCAAGCGGCAACGTTCAAGCCATGGACAAACCATTCCAATCGTCCAACGAGCCCAGGGACCACGGCAGGCATTGGCACATGCACAATGTCAGTAGCAGGTTCTTCGGGAAGAGTGTGAGACACAGTGGTCCTGTCGATGGGAGGAGCATCTGCCATGGGTTCGTTCTGCTCGGCCATGTCCGCGGATGATGATGGTCTCGTGGTCCTTGTTTATGTTGTTTGAGGATGTCTCAGGGATGTATGGCAGGCGGTCGATGCGTGCTTGCATAACCGAAGGTCAGCTTCCTGATCGTCGAATGGAAAGTGCGTCGCACGCTCGGTCCGCCGATGGGTGGAAGTTCGGGGCCAGGACCTCATCCTCCGAGTCGCCTTTGTTTGTGGGCCCATGAGGCGGCAAGGTTACTAGGTCGTGAGGTCGTCACTACAGAATACTACTAACTCGATGAAGCAATCTGAGAAGGATCATGTGTGATGTGTGTGTCATTGTGTCTATCTACGTAGCTGGATGATATGGTAGCTGCCGAGCCGAGGGCCCAGCGACTTTGTCATAACATCTTCACCCTCGCTCCGAAGAAAGAGGGCAGCGTCCGCGCTGCACACAATGACCTCCAATGACCTCTCAGGTCATCTGCTCCATTACTTCAACAGCCTGTCAGGTCGTCCGGTCCTTGGTTCCTCCGCTCGTTAGTAGGATCACTCGGACTCTTCGGACTCGAGCAGCTTGTGCTTCTCTGCGTATCTCTGAATCAACTTCATGGCAGTGGAGAAGTCCTCGGTGTTGGATGGCTTGTTAGCTGCGACATCAGCTAGGGCGCCGAGGTTGGTAGGCTTGCTAGAGAAATCGGCCCACTTGGGTGAAGCCTTGATCGCAGCTATGTAGCCTTCAACCGCCATACGGGCGTAATCAGGCTCGGTGTCGAGGTTGTTGGTCGTATTGATGCTCTGATCTTCGCTCGTGTCGGTCTCTTCGTCGGCTTCGTGCTCGATGAGGTGGCGATCGTACATCAAGGTGGCGAGCTCGCGGAGCCAGACGTTCGCGTGCCTCTTCCAAGAGCGTGCTTGGTCGTGGCCAGCAGTGCTGTCGAGGTGCAGAGAGACTGCGGACAGAGCGAGCTGGATTTCCAGCGGGTATTCGTACAGATCGTTCTTCTGGGGCATAGAGTCGTACTCGGTGTAACGTGCGATAGCCAGGCCGGTGATGGCGACGACCTTGTCGATGATTCGATTGGCTAGCAGGACTGCTACCTTCGCTTTGCGGGTTTGGTAGTCCAATTCGCGGCCGACTGGTTCGACGCCTACCACAGGTATGTGGCGAGGCAGGTCGATCAGGGCGTCGTTTCGCTTGCCTCTGTCGACAAGATCGGCGAAAGAGGGCAGTTCGAGAAGCCGGGCGGCCTCATAGTCGCGTAGCCCGTCAGCTGGGCGTCTCGAGCGATCAAACACTTGCAGGAGGTCGTTGGTCAGGCGTAAGTCATCAACGGAGTCCTTGTAGCCAGAGGTGTTGGTCCACAAGGTGTCGATGAGCTCGTCGAAAGCTGCCGCCCGTGTCGTAAGGCCTCGGAGCGCCATGTAGAATCTGGTCTTAGACACGGTGGTGCCGTCCAAATGACTGAGCAACTGACCAACGATGTGACTCGACGCGTTGGAGAACTGGTACGTTGGTGTAATGTAGTCGTTCGGCTTGACCAGTGCTCCGGTGGCGGTAGCGTGGTTCGTAGAGAGGCTCAATCGGCTACTAGCTTCTTCGATCTGTCTGTCGAGGGAAGCTCTGAGGCCAATTAGGTATGCGAGCGAGTCTTGGTCCGTCATCATGGCGTTAGTTGCCATGAGGTGAACGTATGCTGGGTCGGCAGCTGTGGTATCGACAACATTGACATTGTTCAGATGGCTGCGGATAGTAGCTTTGGCGTCGGCGCCGAAGGCTCGCTTGGGTGGTGGATTCCTGGTCGGGGCGGAGAGGAGTCGGGTAGCTTGGGTGCTAAAGTCCCTCAGGCTTTCGAGAAAGGAGCCTGCGAGACCGTAGAGGCCCTCAAACTCAGAGGCGAAGCAGCATGCTTGCGCGGCTGCCTTCAGATTTGCAGCGTGGCATAGGAGGGCTCGGGTCCTAGGTGCCTGCTCGGTGTAGGGGTCTGAGGACTTGAGCTGTTGGTTTGCTGCTGGGGTTTCGTTGTAGCCCCGGCTCGCCGAGCCATCCGGTTGGACGCAATGGTTGAAGAGAATCAGAATAGCCATGTAGCTCTCCATAGCGGTGCAATGAGGGAAGATGTCGTCCGCTTCAAGGCCCCTAGAGTCCGACCACTCGAAGACGTGCTCTTGGAACTCGTCCGCTGCGCGTGTATCTGGCACCTTCGACGTAGCGTCTGGTGGGCATTTGGTTGGGTAGAGGAACTGCTTGCGGCCGAGGGCAGCAAGGGCGTTGGCAAGCTGTGCACCTTCTTCCTCAGGCCAAGCGATCTGCTGTGGAGTAAGATCGGTTTGGGAACTCACACCGTTCAGCAGCTTGTGGATTCGAGAGCTCTTCCGTTCCTCATACTGAAGTCGTCGCCTCTTGTGCGAGTCGGGGGAGAAAAGGTCTGGGCTAGGCGATCGCTTCTCGGGTCGCTCGTCGCTGTCTTTCTTGACATCGCCGGCTGGTAAGCCATCGTTTGGATTAGTGAAGGCTGTAGCTGGGTTGCCAAGCTTGATTCCAAGTCCAGGGGGGCTGTTTCCTTGGCTGGCAGCATTCCAGGGGTTCACTCCAGGTGGGTACCCAAAGTCCTGTTGGAGCGGCGGCTGTCGCAGCGATTGATGCAGCCTCAGTGGCGGCGGAGGAGCCATCAAAGTACGAGCATGAGGGTCGCTTGGTGGTGAGGTGTGTTCGGTCTTCGGTCCGGCCGGAGGGCCGCTTGTTTGTGAGGTGCGTTCGGTCTTCGGTCCGGCAGGAGTTGGGCTGCCACGGTTGTCGTCATCCTCGTCTTCGCTTTGATAGAGCTTTCGTGGGAAAATGACTACCTGTGCGCGGTTCCGAGCCAGGTAGTCGACGCCTTTGTCGCCTACGCCCTCGACTTGCTGCTCCCAATGAATCCTCTCTTCCTGCCATTCCGTCGGTGAGCCGTCCTTGCCGTATGGCTCAGCTGGTTGCACGAAGTTCTGATAAGGGATAACTCGAGTCTTCTTGTCTTTTGAGATGGCCATTGTATGTATTTGCTCGACCTCGTCGTTAGCCTCGGCGGCTGGTTGCTGGGCTTCCCAGGCTAGGGCGGTGTTCGTGACGAACTCGAGAGGTGGCCAACTGACGCCGTTGATGAACCACTTCCTCTTTACGTTGGACGCCTCTCTCGGTACCGTAAAGCCGTAGGTAGCGGTGCTAGTCTTGTAGATGACGACGTTGCGACCGATGAACTCCTGGAACAGGCTCTCGTAAGGGAAGCCTTCGACAGTCTTGCCGGTGCGACTAACGTGCCTGCAATGGAGTTTCTGCTCTTTTCGGAGCAAGGGGTCGTGGGCTCGAGGGACTAGGATGACGCCGTTCTCGCAGATTGCGACGCCCTTTAGGCGCCATTTCGTAATGTCCTGGATGTCGTATCCAGTAGACGCGGCGAGTCGTATGTTGATAGCGTCGTTGGATTCGATCTTGTAATCCTGGTTGTACGTCTTGTGGTCTGTGCCATTCGGGAGGAGAGACCAATAGCGGGCTGAGACGTCGCCAAGCTCGCATGGAAAGCTGGATGGACGCGAGGGAGGTTCGGGCATCTCGTCGTTCAGCCAGTCGTACTGGGAGGTAGTCGGGTGCTGGGTCCGACGGCGCCATATGTCGATGTTGAGTGGCAGGGGTACAGACTTGATCTCCTTGGCTGGCAGGCCTTTCTTCGAGCTGGAGGAAGGAGTGGCTGGTCGGCTGGCCTCGCCCTTCTTGGGCGTGTTGTCTGCTGCATTGTTGCGGGCGCTACGTCGTGTCGGTTCTTCGATGGAGGCGGTTGCTTCGGTGGGGGTGTCCTTCTCCTTCTCCTTCTTGCTCTTGTTCTTGGCTCCTTTCTTGGTCTCCTTCGCCATGAGGATTATGTACTCCGCGTCCAGGGACGCTCGTCGCCAAAGTCGAGGAGTCTTGAGACCGTCTGTTGAAGATCTTCGGGGTCGAGGAGGCGCCGGGCTTGCTGGCTGGGTGCTTCTGCTATTGAGGTATGTCCTGGCTTCGTAGTCGGGGCACTGGTCTGGCTGGAGGGGAGGAGGCTCGGAGGGCACTTGGTTGCCTGAGAGCTGAGTGCCTTCCGATTGGCGGTCGACTAGTTGGCCTAGGTGGATGGGTAGGTTCAGACCTGGACGTCCGATGGAAAAGGTGTGGACGAGGTATGAGTCCCCGAGGCCCAGTCCGGAGGTCAGGTGCTCGAGCTCGCGCCTGTGATAGTGTCCAATACTGAAGTGGATATCGTGGTGTGGGCACACGAGCTGGACTTGTGCTTCAACCAAGAGCTTGATCTCGTTTTTCGGCTTGTTGGGGTTGTAGTATCGTACGACCAGCTCACGTAATATTCTGTACGTGCGGCGTTTGATTCTGACGGCGCAGTACCAGTCACACCTACGGCGCTCGGTTCGCCGGATGGCTAGTTGGTTGTTGATGAGGTCTTCGGCTTGGCGGGTGCAGCGGTCGACTCTCGAGGTTGATCGAGGGTCAAACTGACGATCGAGTGGCAGCTTGTACTTGCCGCCAAGTAGGCTGAAATGACAGTCGAAGATCTGATCAACAGCTATCGGCAGGTCGTGGTGAATTCGTGGGCCGGAAAAGTAGGCACGAGAAACACCAGGTGGGTACGAGAGGACTGGATAGCTAGCAAAGTCGTCGACCTTGCGGCCAGGTAGCTCGAAGGTTCGTCGCTGGAATCGAGCGAGGCTCTCAGCGAGGCGGATGAAGCGGACGGGCAGACGAGTGCCGCTCTGGAAGACTTGCTGGACTTCCGAGTCGGCGATCACCCAATCGTTCGATTCGACGTTGTCGTGTTGGCAATGGATCAGGTGCCGAGCTAGGCGATAGTCGGTGCGGAGGAGCACTTGTCCCTCGAACAGCCGGATGTAGAAGTCGCTGGTCGGCTGGATCACTCGGTTCTTGAGCTCTTCGTGCTTTGGCTCTTCAGTTTGACCGGTGGTCCAGTAGTATCGCCAAAACTCTGTCATGCCATGTGGCACTCGCTCTTGTGATATCGGCTGGGATTAAGCTTCTGATGTCGGAATGTGAGGGGTGCAGTGACGCGGTTGTGATGGCGGAGACCGGTCGCATTCGCAGTGCGGCGGCGGTCGGACGCCTTGTGCTGGTGATTTACACCTCTTTGGTGTGATTCTCACCAAAAAGGTGTAATATGCGAGCAATAGGTGATCTTGAGCTGGCTGTTTGTCGCGTGGTGGTGGTGTTTGTGGTGGTTGCGGATTCGGAGTTCGCTTCAGTAGTTCGCGCTATTCCGCGACGCCAAGCTTTGCGGCGCAACCTTAATTTGAAGCCGGGGTTTTTCCGGATGTCAGGGAAAGCCGACCTTGCGGTCTTTGCGTCTTGGGTGGAACTCTTCGGCGAGCAGGCGAGCAGGCGAGCAGGCAGACTGGCGAGCAGACGAGCACACTGACGACGAGGTGGCGCGGCCGCTGGGTTAGTCCGGTCCCGTGGCCGCTAGCCATTGGGGACCTGGTTGTGATGCGGTGCGGAAGATGGTCTATAGACATAGTGCTTGCATACTGCTGCCAGGAGCCACCTGTGGTATCACGCACAATTATCAAACAAAACGGACAACGAAAGCGTCCTGTAGTCCAATAGTCATCAAGAAAGGAAAGAAAATAAAACCCCACAGCCAAACAACGCCGCGCAATGCTCTCCAAAAAGGTGTCAAGGTGCCGGCCAAGGCACTTCGACATGACAATTGTCTCAACCCCATAGCCAAGGGACCGAAGAACGAAAGAGAAATTATGCCCGCCAGTCCAAGCCCTCGCGGATCAACTTGCCAAGGTCTGCTGCATGGGGATCCTTCATCATTGAGAACTGAGATACGGTCAATTAGCTTTGGTTGCTCGGTATCAGGGGCGTGAAACTTACGTGGTTGCCACCCATCACCCCGAACTTCATGCTGGGTCCGCAAAGTTGCTATCATGGAAGTTAGTACACAATTTGCCAAGTCAGTGCTGTCGAATGTACGTACCTCCCATCCATTACTACCGAAATCGTGCCTGTTCTCGAGCAACCACACCATAGGCGCTGGGTCCTCTTCCTCAGCTGGCGGGGGGCGTGGGTCGCCTGGGTTGCCGGCAACGCCATCTCTGCACCACACGGCATAGGTAGGCATTGGGCCGATCGTGGGCTTCGGGTCGTAGTCTGAGAGCGATCGGATGGCAGCGGAGAAGTGAGGCAGCAACCACTTGGGGGTCTTGGTTGGGTCGCCGGTGCCGAGGAGACCGATCTCGTTGAAAAAGATGTGAAGGCGGGCAGGGAGAGGAGCAAGGTCGACTGGGCAAGGAGAGTCGAGGAGCAGGAGCTTCTCAACCTTCTCACCGGCGGCGAGGAGCGCTTGCGAGACGGCGTAGGCAATCACACCACCTGCTGACCAGCCACCGAGGATGTATGGGCCCTTCGGTTGACGGCGCTTGATCTCCGCGAGGTAAATGAGAGACGAAACCTCAATGCCGCAAGTCCATTGCTCCGGGTCCTTCATGAAAGGGCAGTTTAGGCCGTACGCCGCAACATCAGGACCGAGGTTTGGGATCGAAACGTAGCTGGTGGCCGAGCCGGATCCATCGGGCAGGAAGAAGATCTTCTTGGTAGCAACCTTCGCGTTGCCCTGGAGCAGGACGCTGGTGGCGGCAGGGTACTTGGAAATGTCGGTCTTGTTGATGGCCGCTAACCTAGCGGAAACCTCGTTCAAGTCAGTCTTTGTCGAAGACTTTGGGGCGGCCGGCTTTGCTTTTGGGGCGGCGGCCTTGGCCTTGGGGCGCATACCGAGAGCGTTTTCAATGTCCAAGATGGTTGGGTTGGTAGAGAGGAAGGTCGATGGGAGATCGATGCCGGTCTTCTCACGGAGCTCACCGAGGATGGTAAGAGACATCAGGGAGTCCATACCGAGCTCAGACAGATCAGCATCATCGGTAATCTCTGAGATATCGACGCCCATCTCTTGGGCAACGACGTGGCGAGCGAGGGAAACATCACCAACATCGGCGAGGGTCTCGCGGGTTGGTGAGTCGAGCTCAGGCTTGCCAGCGTCGCTTGGCGCAACGCTTGGCGCGCTGCTGGCAGGAGTCGAGATCATCTCAAGAGGGGTAGGAACGTCAGTTGGTGGGATGCTGTCGTCGTCAGAGTCGTCCTCAACTTCAGGTGCAGAAGCAGCCGCGCCGTTATCGAATTGAGCAAAGTACTTCTTCATCTCGCCGACGGTTGGGTAGTCAGTGAAGAGAGAAGAGCTGATCTCCATGTCGAGCTCCTCACGGAAGATGGCAGAGATGGTGAGGGAGAGGAGCGAGTCAACACCGAGGTTCTCGAAGTGTGCTTCGTCAACCAATTCAGACACGTCAACCTCAGTCTCCTTGGCCAGGATCCTCATGACCTTGTCGGTAAGACCACCGGCGGTCTTCTTGGGGGCGGACACCTTGCGCTGCTTTGGTGCCTTGGTGGCGGTAACCGGAGTGGCAGCGACAGGCTTTGGCACTGGAGCAACCTTGATGGGGGCTGGTGCGGGAGCACGAGCTGGGGTGGCACGAACAGCCGATGAAGCAGCAACTGGTGCTGGAGCTGGGGCGGCCTGGGCAGCAGAACCCTTGTTTGGTGGCAGGAAGGTGTTGAGGACACGGCGTGGGATCTGCTGGAACTTGATGCCCTCGCAGACAGCCACGATCTCATCACCTTGCATGATGTAGACGTCACCCTTGGAGATGTTGTTTGGCTGGGGCAGCATGCGAACGTAGTTGCGGAGGCGCATGCCGGCAGTCAAAGGCTTGGAGAACTTCATGGCACCCCAGCCGTGGGACACGTAGACGTTCTGCTCGGAGTCGAGAAGGTCAGAGGCGTTGACGATGAAGCCAGAGATATGGCAAGAGCCATCAATGTGGTATGGCGGGCAGTAGAAGTCACCATCATCTGGCTTGGTGGGGAAGTCGAGAGTGGCGGAAGCCTCAGTGTTGGCACCGTCGAGGACGACCTCAGCCATGGCACGGTATTTGCTGTCGTAGTTGACAAGAGCCTTGAACAGCTTGTAGGCCATGCCGCGCTGGACCTTGTGGGCACCACCGGTCATGGTCTTGGCCGTGAGCATGTCGATCTGAGCCTTGACCATGAAGTTGTAGCGAGCCCACTCGTCGGCCCAAGCAGCCTTATCCTCGTAGCGGACAATGCAGTGGGCGTGGTCCTGGATCTTCTTGCCATCGGGCTGGACGCTGCGGAACTGGAGCTTGACGATGCCTTGGGCAAGGTCGGCGTTGGCCTCCATCTCGATGTGCTGGCCCTGAGGTGGCTGTGGGATCTGGGCAATCAATGGCTTAGGCACCTCCATGTTGCAGACGTTGATACCTGGAGACTCGCTGCCTGGATTCATCTCCTTGTAGATGTAGTCACCAACGGTCAAAGCCATGTCAGCGTAGAGCGAAGATGGGCAGAGAGCAGCGTTGTTGACCATGTGTCCACAGACGACTGGGTAAAGCTTGCTGTCGGCCAAGCTGGAACGGATGACAACGCGAGCCTGGTTGGCGCTGAACTCCTCGCTGATGACCTTCTGGCAAGAAGTCGAGAGGCGCTTGGCGGGGATCTCGACGGCTGGCACCGGAGCACTCTCCTTCTCGACGACAACCTCCTTGGTCTTTGGCGCCTCGCCCTTGGTGAGGGTCCAGTTGTTGTGGTAGTCGAGCCAGTACTTCTTGTTGTCGAAAGAGTACGTTGGGAGTTGGAGGAGCGCCTGAGCATCGTTGAACTCACGGTGGTACTCATCGAAGTTCATAGCAACACCGGCGATGAAGAGCTGGCAGATGCTGTTGGCAATGGTCTTCCATGCATCCTCACCACGGCGGAGGGATGGTGCAGTGACAGTGGCACCGATAGAAGCCTTGACCATACCAGAGCAGACTGGGTGAGCACCAACCTCGAGCCAAGCAGTCTTCTCATCGAAGATCTTCTCCTTCTGGCCGCTGGTGAGGGCAGTCCAGAAGTTGACGGTCTCACGAGCGTGGCGGGCCAGGTACTCTGGGCTGATGATGCCAGCCTCACGAATGATTTCACCCTCAAGAGGGGAGAGGACAGGCACGGATGGCTTGTTGAAAGTGACCGAGGAGGCGATCTTCTTGAACTGGTCGAGGATGGGGTCGACCTGAGCAGAGTGGAAGGCGAAAGGCACGTTGAGCTTGGTGGCCTTGAATCCACGTTGAGTGAGGGTCTCGTTGGCAGCACCGACGACATCGCCGCTGCCGCAGAGGACAGTCTCCTCTGGGCCGTTGATGCAGGCAATCTCAGTCATCTTGCTGCCGAGAGTGCTGCGGATGGCCTCAGCACTGCCCTTGACAGCCAACATGCCGTGAGTGTGGGGGGTGCAGTCACGGACGAGGAGCTCAGCACGGCGACCAACAAGGAGAACCATGTCGGAAGCAGAGATGACACCAGCGACGTGGAGAGCAGCATACTCACCCAAGCTGTGGCCGATGACCGCAGTGGGGGTGATGCCCCAAGAAGCCCACATACGTGCAAGAGCAACCTGGATACAGGCCATGCCGAGCTGCACCTTGACTGGGGAGAGAGTCTGGACATCAGTGCCATCGAGTAGCTCGAGGAAGGATGGCAGGCCCTGGATGCGGGCGAGTTGATCGAGCTGGTTGATGTCGTCGCGGAAGCTCTTCAGGTCCTGGTAGAGCTTCTGGCCGAGACCAGTGTACTGCGAGCCCTGGCCAGTGAAGCAGAACGCAGTCTTGGTGGAGACCATTGGGACTGGGTTGTACGAATCCTTGACCTGAGCCTGGAGAGCCTCGTTGACCTTGCCAATGTCGGACAGAGGGAAGGCGACACGGTAGTTGTGCTGGATGCGACGAGCAGTCAAGGTGTAGGACAGGGATGGCAGGGTGGTGCTGCCGTTCTCCTTGATGTAGTTCTGGAGATTGGCAATGTTGCGCTTGAGCGAGGCAATCGAGCGGGCAGTGACGGTGACAGGGAGAGTGCCACGGGGGTCAGTGGCCTTGGGTGCTTCGGGGAGTGGGCCATCCTCGAGCAGGAGTGCGGTGTTACCACCGGCAGCCGAGAAGTTGTTGAGGAAGACCTTGCGAGGAGCGGCGGTCTTGCGTGGCCAGTCAACCTCTTTGAGGGAGATGTGGACATTGCGGTCCTTCAAGTCAGCTGGGAAAGACTTGTTCAGCTCGCCCTTGACACCGACGTTGGCGGGGATCTTGTTGTGCTTCATCATCATCAACACCTTGCCGAGAGAGTTGATACCGGATGCAGCCTCGGCGTGACCAACGTTGGCCTTGATGGCACCGAGGTAGACCTTCTCCTCTGGCTTGCGCTGGCGGTGGCGGGGAGCGAAGACGTTGGTGACAGAGGTCATCTCAATGCCGTCACCAGCCTGAGTACCAGTTCCGTGCATCTCGACATAGCTGATCTCGTGAGCATCGACACCAGCGTTGGCCAAGACCTGTTTGTAGAGGAACTCCTGGGCACCAGCGTGGGGGTGAGTGATGGAGACAGCCTCAGCAGAGTGGTTGGTGGCGGCACCGAGGATGCAGCCGAGGATGTTGTCCTTGTCGGCGATGGCATCCTCGTAACGCTTGAGGATGACGGAACCGCAAGCATCACCACGGCAGTAACCATCAGCGGCATTGTCGTAGGTCTTGCAAGAGCCGGTCTTCGACAAGAACTGACCCTTGGACAGACCCGAGAAAATGTCGGGGTTGGTCAAGACGTTGAGACCACCAGCGATGGCAGTGTCGCAGTCACCGGCCCACAGCGAAGTGCAAGCGAGCTGGATGGCAGCCAGGGATGAGGAGCAAGCAGTGTCGATCGAGTACGAAGGACCAGAGAACTTAAAGTAGTAGTTAATACGGCCAGGAGCAAAGGCACGCACACCACCAGTGATGAAGTAAGTGTCGACATTCTCAGCCGCGTTGATCTCACGCCAGTCATCGGAGGTCTGACCGTAGAAAGTACCAATTCGGTGGAGCTGGGTGGAAGGAGTGCGGTTTGGCACGTATCCGGACATCTCGAGGGCCTCGTAGGCGGTGACCAAAGCAAGACGACCCATAGGATCAGTCTGAGCAGCCTCACGAGGAGACATGTTGAAGAAACGAGGGTCGAAAAGACCTGGCTCGTCGATGAAGCAGCCGAAAGGAGTGTGCGACTTGTTCTTGCCCTTGCCAGATGGGTCGACGTGAGCATCAGCGTCGAAACGGTCGGCAGGGATTCTGCGGTGGACATCGAGACCCTTCATGAGCAGGTCCCAGAGAGCCTCGTGGTTGGCAGCGTTGGGGTAGCGGCCAGCCATGCCGACAATGGCGACCTTGTCGTTCTGAGTGCGGCCGACGTATTCGCTCTGGGTAACGAAGACAGAGTGGTCGACAACGGAGACATTGGTCTGACCACCTGCCTTCAAGGCAGAGACGAGGCTGTTGGCGACATTGCTGACACCAAGAGCGTAGATCTTAGCACCGAACTTGCTGGCGACCATCTGGGAGACAACCTCCTCGAGAAGGTAGTCCCAGCGGACTGGGTACTGAAGCATCTCACCGAGAGCGATCTTGGCAAGCTCGTAGGAGTTCTCGGCAACAATGGGCTTGCCAGTGGCGGCGGAGTGAACCAATGATGCTGGGAGGTGCTTCCTGAGCTCACGGCCGACCTCGCCAGACAAGATTCTCTCGTACTCGGCCTGGCCGAAGAGGTGCTCAGCGTGGTAAGGACCGTACACTGGAATTGGCACGCGGTTGTTCTGCGAGAGGGATCCCTCCTTGAAGAAACGCTCGACAGTGGCCGGTGGGCCAGAGACAGTGATAGCCATGGTGGAGACGGCGCTCACAAAGGCCTGGTTCGATTGTGGGATGCCCGCCTCTTTGTGGAAAGCAGCCAAAGCCTTCTTTGCTGCTGGCTCATTGGTGCCAGTGACGATGGTAGACCATGGTGCGTTCTCCTGGCCAGGCTGGCTCAGAACAGAGCGGACGCTGTCGACGACGGCACCGGAGCGGAATGCCACGCGGACGAATTCGACACCGAGAGGAACAAGCTCCTCGACGGTCTTGGCGGAAACGACTGCAGATGCAGCGAGAAGACCAGTGCAGAGACCCAGCACACGGGTGTTGGTAGCAGCTGGGAGCTCGGCTGGGTGCTCAGAGAAGTATCCAATGTAGTGTCCAATCTGAGCAACAGTGACGAAAGCAGACTCCAGCATTGGCACCTTGACGCCCTTCTGGTAGTAGGCCTCGATCAAGTTGCTGAGAGTCAAGAAAGCTGGCAGAGAGTCACGCTGGCTGCGTGGGAGCTGGCGAATCTCCTCACGCAGGGCGAGAGCAACACGCTCAACGAAGTTGGAGACCAGGGCATTGTCCTTGCGGAGGACGATTCGGTGGAGGAGAGGATATTGCTCGGCGGTCTGATCGCCGAACAGGAGAACGTTAGACATGTTGGCGGGAAATCTTGCTGGATTCGTGGGGTGGTTGTTTCGGTCGATCGTCTCGTGATTAGGAGATATATCGGGTTGGAGCGACTGTTTCGTGGGCGATTGATTATTCGATTAGAAGGTTCGTGTCGTTCGGCAGACTATCGTGGTGGCTAGACACGATGAATGCAACAGAGTGGAGGAAGTTGGCGAGCGAGTGGTGGGTTGATTAAGGGAAATCAGGTCTCGTCGAAACAGCGAGGTCTATTCGAGTCGATGATAGAAAGAAAAAGGTTGGTTCGGCAGGTGGCTAGTCTGCTGAAGCAACGAAAGAGCAATAGATGAGAGGACAGAAAGTACGTACTGAGCGTGGAGAGAGGCATTATGTATCAAGAAGTGAGCGTTCCATTGATAGACCAGGGGTCTGGTGCACGCTTGATCGCTCGATGCTTCAGGGTAGGCGTCCGGCGGGCGGATCTGCAGCGGGAGGCAGTCAGTGCTTGGGGAGCACACCCATGGCTGCCAAAACGAGCATGTCGACGTTCATCTAGAAACTGGCGCTAGCGTCACCGCCGGCCGGCGCAATCGCATGGGATAGAGTCGATCCCGGGCGTGAGGGTAAGCAAGCAACAGTGTGGCTATTGATAGGGTTGGGGGGTGTTTGGCGACGGGTAGTGCGAGTGTTTCTGGCGGCGATGAGATGAAGTCACGAAGTTCGGCTCTCCATGACGCCCGTGCTGGGCCAACGGCTTCGCCAAAGTGCCTGCATCGGGAGAAAAGGGAGGCCCGATTAGGAAGTGGGAAGTGAATGGCCTCCCGCAAGCCGAAGCCGGGCGTAAAGGCTATCTGCGTGCTGGCGGAGCACAGTCCTCAGCCTGCTCCTGTTGTGCAGCATACCAGAACTTCGAAACCGCACTGCAGCTGCGAGGACTGACGGCATGCCATCCGGATGCTGCTTATCCCGCGCGCCACACACGTGCGGCAGAAGCACTCGTCTTGCCGGTATGGTACAGTGTTGTCTGTGCCAGCAATAGCACAGTATTTTGTTGGCTAGTCTCCCCACGATCCAAAAGGCCGTCCAAGATGTCGGTGCTTGTTGTTGTTGGGCGTCCATCACTGGCTGCGGCTGACTTAACCATCTATCCATCCATCTCCGCTGGCTGCAGTGAGTGCTATCTTTCCTCACCCCGGCGCAAGGCATCCTCACTCACCTGCATGCTGCTCACCCCCCTTGGAGACTCGCTTCTTGCCCCCCAGTCTGGGCGCACCGCATCCTCTCCCTGAACGCTGCCCCCCCTCTCCCTTGAACGACGAAAATCCAGCGCCAGCAGGGCGGGCCCGCAGTGGCGCTTAGATGGCGATTGCCATGTGAAATCGTCCCGGCCTAACCTTGCTTGTGTGTGTTGCTTCTGGGCGCGATGTTTGAGGAAATTGACCGTGCGGGCGGATTTGATCGCTCGGCTAGCACCTATTTCTGGTGGGAAAGGGATGCCCCTGGCCTCTTGAAACAATCCCCGCTATCGCATACTTTTGCCCCCGAGGCTGCTGTGGCTCAGAGCCAGCCTTACGGCTTTTTATGCACACTCTCCCTGCAGCTCATTCGCCGGAGCTGCAGTGCACAGCCAGCGCTATGCACAGCGAGCGGTGTGTCTTTATCGGGCTGCGGCGCTGGCTTGCGTGCATCATCCCCGCATACAACAACCATGTCCATTTTCCTGACGCTATCACTCTGACCATATCACTACTGCTGTGCGACGACAACACCCCTCGCGTGCTCGAGTCGCACCGCCACATGCAAATGCATTGATGGGCTGCGTGCGCGCTATCAGTGATCAGCGCATCACCACCGCGTCTTCTGGTTTTCTAGACTGCACAAGTCCCTCACCGCGGCGCGCTACGGCCAGTGCTCATTTCACCAACCGTCTCCCCAAAAGCATAAAAACGAAAAGCCCTGCGTGGCGTTGCGACAGCGATTGTGACGAGCCAAGGAGACTGCTGCATCTAGTCTCCTTTTGTGGGACCTCGGACCATCCCCCAACGCAGACGCTGAGGATTCGCGCTTCTTCCTCTGGACTCATTCGTCCTCCACCTCGCGCGTTTTACTCCGTGACCGCACGAGAAAGACCTGAATGCAACTAGAAGATTGTGTCCAAATCGCTCGTGCTTGTCGAGTTTCTCCCGGCTCTCGTAAGACATTGTCTCCCAGCAACACATCTACCGAAAGCGGTGGGATTGGATGTTTGGCCACACGAGATGAGGCAGCCCAGCAAGAAACGGCCCGGGCAGCCCCCCTATAAGACCCTCCCAGAGCAGACAGCCTAGAAGTCCGAGTGAGCGCGAAGGCGTCTTCTGAAAGGCTTCTTATCGAGCCTACCGTGCGCCATTTCCGGGGCGTTTCTATCGTTGGGCTCGTTTCATCCCTAATACATGTGAGCCGTTGACAGCGTCTTACCCGGTCGGGAATATGAAGAAGGTAGGGAGGGAAACCGTCGCTAGGTAAATGCGTTGAAACACATTTCCAAACGGCCACTACTGCCTATACTTCTCGGGCTTTTGTCAGCCTCCAGCAAGGGTTATCGATAATATCGAAGCCTCTCGAAACTAGTGACAGTTGTCACGGTTGCACGGTTTTATCATGTCGCAATAAAGCGCCCATGGCTTTTGGTTGGACAGAGGACTGGAATTGTGGCCCTTTTTCTTTGATTTTGCGGCTTTGCGGTATCAATCTGGACTTTTCGCCGGTAGACTGATAAGGAGTCTCATCAACGACTGCTCTGCAGTTTCTCGGAAGGGATCATGCACCCTCGGCAGGGCTACTCGCACTGCGCATGTTGCGGACCTTGGCATGTGAGCATACGAAGTGCCACCATATGCATAGAAAATTCCCGACATGAGAGTGCACATGCTCCGGAGGTGCCGTTGGCCGCCAGCCACTGGAGGAGTGGATGAATGTTGTGCGAGCTTGAAGACATCGCCATGGCTGACAGCCGCTGATGGTAGATCGACGAACACGTGCGGTATGGGCACAGAGTCGCATGTCAAGATATCAACTCGCGGTCTTCGTGCCGGTCTCTCAACAGCACCCCACTAGCGCATCAACTTGATACGCGAGGTCGCAACACCCATGCCAGGTCGTCCAAGAGCTGACTCGAACGCCAAGCTGGAATGGAAGCGTCTTCCTTGCGCTTCCTCGTCTACGAAGCGCTCGTTGTGGGGTTCGGAAGTATTCTTGGATTCCTTTCCAACAGAAAAGCTCGTGAAACAGTAGAGTCCTCGTTCGCTGTTGCACGACAACGAGACCTTGCAGACTCCATGAAAGCGGGACTTTTTCTCTTGCCGGATCCAGCCTCCTCGTTCGGAGCGAACAATGTTGGCCTCAACGATTGTGACTGCATGGAATTGGATCCCACCAACATGCCATGGGCGAAGAGGGCACGCACGATTGCGCCTTGCTCAAGCGAAGCTCGTACGAGTGCGTTGTTTTGTCATCTTGGAAGCAAACATGGAAACGTGGATACTGTTGCTAATCACGATAGCTTTCGATCCTCTTCGTTCAACTGCGAGCTTTGGGTACGAGTGCGACAGTACTCAGCTTCGCCATCATGTCGCTTGCAACAGCTGAAGGCCTGGACTCTGGCGGACGTCAGGAAGGAGCTGAACGTATACTATTCCAAGGTCAACCACTGCCTTCACTGCAAAGTGACGGCACACTGGATGCCTTGCCTTGGCCCCCAACATCCCCAGAATATCCATCGTCCCGACTTCACTTCATCACCGCATCTCGTGGCTGAGCAACAGAAATGCAGAAATGTTACAATGCTCACCGCTACTGCAATGATTCAATCATTAGCATCTCGGTCCAGCCTCCACCAACCTCTCGGATCTTACTGCCGAATCATGAAGCTATGCTGGTTCTTGTAGTAGGCAGATCCTTGATGGGAGACGGCCACCGCATTGAGGCCATGTTGACGTGCTGAAGCTCGACATCAACTTGATACCAGGTCCTGATTCGGCTGGCCAAGCGAAACGATGACAGTGGAGTCAAGTCTGTGATTCAAATACAGCGGTCTGTCGAGAATGTTGGCCTCAGGATAGGATCACCCAGGGCTGTGGTGCGTCCTTCATGGTCACCCTGGAGCTGGCAATGAATTGACTTCGACAAGCTAAGGAAGCTCTCCCATCTCGATGTCGCCGTCCTGGATCTTCAAGGCACACTTCGGCCAGGATGTCATCATCCCAATTCTTGCGAAAGCTTGTTGGTCAGAAGTAACCCCGAAAGGTGCAGTGCAAATTCTCCCACTCGCCTTGGCCAGAACGACTAGGTATAGTGAGGCGCCTGGCTGGGGTCCATTATGACACTGCTTGGCCTTCGACTACGGCACTGTCGACCACCGTTCCATGGCTCCATCGGAATGCAATTGCCGTTGACCACCGCCTTATGCCGGTCAACAAGCAGGTGAAGTTGGAAACTGAGTTCAAAGCTGGCAAGGTCAGGATTCTGGCGACAAGATCATATCGACTCGGCTCCAGACTCGGCCCCAGATTTCCTTCTGTCGGCATCTTTCTGCCGTGGACGATCGTCGTTGCCACGAGTATTGACGTGGTTAGCACATGCCATGGTAGACTTCACACAAGCTGCTCTCACACCTTCGTCACGATGTAGAGGGTACGCTCTGGGGCCTAGACTTTCACATCCCAACCGAGTCGCAGCCCGGAAGATTGTCTAAGTCCAGTATTGCGAGGGCCACGACAGATCAAGCAGTCACGGATGTTGAGGAGCAGATACCGGCAAAAGTAGGTGTCTCTTCCAAGTATCTCTCTTCTTTCTTCATGGAGATAGCGGTCATCTTCCGCCGTCACGTCGAGCCCTATGTGGCCCTTTTTATCTCCGTTACCCATTTCTCAGATCTGCATGGTTCTTCGATGAATACCTACCGCCGATATAGGTCTCCACCACTTGGTCGAGAACGTCACGTTTCATACTGGTGCCAGAAACAGGCGAGCACCCCTGAAACCTCAGGCATCGCACTCCTGATCCAGAGCACCTTGGACGTTTCACGACCGCTTTGAGCACCTGCCACGACACACATCTCCACTCGAGAGCAAAAGGACACATCACCAGTGCAGCAAACAACGTGTTGGGCATCTTGCGCCGTCCTACCCGCAATCCTGGCACCGCACCGCTTCAACCGGCTCGGCACGTCTGAACGTTCAAAAGACAAAAACTCCCCGACTGGGTCTCCATGGCAAGGTAAATCTCCTTGCTGCTTCTACAGTACGTCGACACCATGTGCTTGTGCCTACCTGCCTGAGGCCGACAGGCATGAACGCCGCGGATCCCTCGTCTCTCGATGCAGGTCTTCGGATCCAGGTGCCGGACTGACGGTTTCACGTCACTTCACTCGGTGAAGGGGGTGAAGAATGTTGGAAACGACGATGGCTGGAAAGAGGACGAAAGCCGTGAAACTCGCGGCAAGCGCGCCTCTTCGAAACTGATCGCATTGAACCGACTGACTATACGATATGCCTGCTCAGCCTCCCGATCATTAAGCCCATCGAATCCGTGCTCGTGTCCAAATACGGCTACCCAAAGATACACTTCGTATCGCCAGATGCACGCCGATGACGACAGCAGCAGCAGCAATAGCAACAACACCAACAACAAAGTGTCCTGCTCCGAATGAAAAAAGTTTCGAACAAAAGAACATCGATCCCCAACCTCGTCCGTCTGAGATCTCTCCGCAAGATCCTAGGCCCTACCCATCTCCATGAAGTTGGACATTACTCCTTCGGGACAGCACAGACCAGGATGACGATGCAAAGTCAATCGTGAGAAAGTGTTTGAGGTCATGGCGATGGCGATGGGTCCTTTTTGCCAGGTTTCCGTTCGGCTGTTGAAACCGAGAGATGTGAAGGTTGAGTTTTTGCTTCATGGGGTAGGGAAGTATAATGCACGACTTCATGCGTTTCAACACATATACTCTAAAGGAAAGCGGACTCGAACCGAAGCAAAGAGCAGTCTCGTGCTATGTTTCCAACAACATAGCGCTACCGATCCGGGAAAATGGTCTTATCTCCTTCGTTCGTTCAATCCTTCACTGCCTCGAGCGCATCTAAGTCCCCGACTGACGAGTGACATAGGGCAGTATGTCGCAATCATTCCGGTCTGACCACCACTACCAAGACCACAAGTCCTTGTTCCTGGGCAAGTGGAAGCCAAGACATGCCTCCCCTGCCCCTGACCCTGATCCTGACGTTCGCAGCCTTTGAGCTCCAGCCTTGAATATGCATTGTAAGTCCTCGAAGCGTTTACAACACATACATACATACGTACATGTTTGAGGAGGAATACAAGCAAAACCCTCCTCCGCGGAATGAACGATGCCGACCAACCATCGAAACAACAACAGGAGCGGGCTCGTTACTTTCTCCGTGCGAGTTGATTTGATTTCCTCCCCCGTCCGTCTTACCTGCTTCAACAAGACCACAGCGCCCTGCCAATGCTGACCTGACCGCACGTTCTCGCCCGACCGTCCGTCCGTCTGTGCATCTTCACAACAACAGCCAACAACACACAAGAAATCCTACTCAACCACCTCACCTCACCACATCCCCATCAAGTGCCCTACCCGCCCTTCTGCAAGTCATCAATCGCCAGCAAAGCACCTTCCTTTCCATTCACCCCCTTCCTTTGGTACGCAAGGAGAAAAGCATCCTTCCCGCTGACGATTGCGTTTTTTGCAAACAGGGATCATGCCTATAAGATGGGTGCATTTGGTAGTCAGAGCAGAGAGGAATTAGGGAAAGGGAATCCTGTCAGCGCGGGAAGGAGGCGCCGGCGTAATAACCTAAACTGGGCTTCAGGTCTATGTGTGATGTTTGTGAGTGTTGGGGTGGCGGAGGTCGTATGGGGACTGCGGTGGGGTGTGTCGTTATGGGGATGTGATGTGGGGATGGTGTTGAGTTTGTCGATGATGATGGTGTTGGTGGTGTTGGCGTTGACGGTAAGGAAGTTTTCGGTCCCGAGAAGGATCTCGTGCAGTGGAAGGATTGTTGAGGTTGAGCCTTGGATGGGTACGGATGTAACGACTTGACTTCCACCTCGCATGTTGCATTTGCATCTGCATATCCGCGCCTCCCAAGAATCATCATCACGAGAAAAAATCATCTCGCGGCATTTCCTTTCTACTCCGCCGTCATCAATCCTCTTAATCAAGTAGAATCAGCAAACTCCCAACTTAAGCCCAATTAATCCTCCCCATCCCGTCCGAATCGAGTATCTCGTCCGTTCGCCGAAACAGCAAGATACGGACTTGAGTCGTGAGACTTCCGTAACCTCGTACAGTCGTTCAGGAATGTCATCAGTGAAGACGCAGCCGGCAGAGCGATGACAGCACGGGAGTGCAAAGAGACAGAAGGAAGGGTCTGCAGTAGTCTGCATCATGCACCGTCGCGCCATGCTGTCTGTCTGTCTGTCGTGCTACTGTAGGGCCGTTGAGGATGGCTTCCGCGTGAGAGAGATTGGTTTTCATATAGTAGGAGGGCGATATAGCTGTGCCCCTTTTCAATCAAATATACTTAGTCTTGGAAGAGTGTTGTTTGATGATGGTGTTGCTGCCCAACTTCGTCTTCTCTGATCAGGAATGCTCCGCGAGCTGAATCGATCAGAATGCTTACCTTACCGTACCTTCGTCTGCCACGACAGAGCGGTGAAGCACTCACTCATGCAGACAAGAAAATCCTATCCATCCAGTCCATGCATCGATCCACCCTAACGATGACGTGCGTTTCACCAGGTCGATCGACAAACTATATCAGAAAGACTGGCTTTTCTGTTATGCATGCGAGGCATGTGGAAAAGGCAATGCACATGCCGAAATTACTTTCTTCTCTGCTTCCGTCTTGCATTTGAGGTAGGTAGAAAGTCAAAGTAAAGTCGAAGAGGTCTCGATGCTCTTTTGACGCTCGAGCTGAAGGTACATGTACATTTTTGCGAGAAATACCGAACATTCCATAGACTTCGTAGGGCTGCCAATTGAACTGGCAATGTGAGTCGCTGACGGCACTGGTCTGGATTGAGATAATGCTCTTGCTTCGTTCAATCGTTGAGATGTGAGTGTTATCGATCGATTCGAACAGCATCTTCATGTCTTTTCACCGCCTCGAAAGAAGGCGATGCGATGTTCCAATGCAATGCGAGAGTAATCAGAACATGTCGCAGAAGACTTTCGCGCAATGCTCGAAATCGGACCGTCGTCAAGCGGGAGTGTTTCAGCAAAGAAAAGTGAATCGATATGCTGGTGGGAAAGAGACTCACAGAGTTGAGGCGCAAGTGGCCCGCTTCATCCAGCATTTTGAAGCATTGCAGAAGAACAACAACATGCCGTGTTGAGTGAAGCGGTTAGACCTTGCACGTCTCCTCGCTACCAGAGAGTCTCGCGCATACAGTGCACGAGCAGACAGAGGTGAGGTCGGGAAATAGACGGCACTCCCCAAGATCGAAGCGGCTCCGGTGTCCGGAGCGCTGTCGCCATGCGCAAGTTGGAATGGTAAAGACAGCCACCCTCATCACCTCCACCAAAGATCTGCACCAACTTCACCCTTCAATGCAGATCAAACCAATCGTCAACACCGTCGTTGGAAGAGCTCCAAACGAGCTTCTCGCACGCAAGCGAAATCTGATAACAGTCCGACCCATTCTATCTGAGGCTGGCTGAAGAGGCGTGTCGATCCTACTGACATCGGAGAATTGCTGACATATCTTGGTGGGGGTCAGAACAGGACAAACGCCACCAGGCCGCTGAACTTGGCCGTCGTGCCCAGAACGGGATAATCCAAGGGTACGGCGGCAGCCACTGCGAGGCCGCCACATCATCGGTGGATGTGCGACTGCATCTTTGAAAGCACCTCTGCCTTCATTCAGACTTTCGGATCTTGGCGGGCATGTGGGGGATATCAGTGAGGGCTTTTCGTTGAGGGCAGGCTGTAATGCAAGTCAGAGACGTAGCTGTGATCGCTGTTGGTGTAGGCATCAACGGTGAATGGTGCTTGCATCGTCCGTGGCTTGCCCATGGTTGGAAGATGACGGCTGGCATCTGGGCAGGATGCAGCGTCGGGAGTGGATTGACGTGATGAGATGGTTATCGTCGAAGCGCGCGCTCGTGTTCGCTCGAGGCATCCAACGACTCCATAGCCCTACAACAAGGCTGAGTGAGCGCAGTCCTCGCAGCTGAATGATCGACGACAGCGAGCATGAGCGCTCCTCACACTCCTTCAGCACGTTGCTCATCAAAATTGATTAATGCTGCCACACCGGACTGCACGATGTAGAGTGTTAGCAAGGGCATACCTTGCACATTGGCACATACCGGATTACCTATTCGACGTTGCTGACGAAGATCATGCTCTCGTTTGTGGTTAGAAAGTATTGCTCCACGGGGTCGCTTCAGCACTGTAAGTCTCGGACATTTCAGACCAAAGAGGAAGGATACGCCCTCGCTTTGCCTGCGCCAAGGGGAGCAATGCCAGCACAGGGAAGAGGCGACCCTGCAGATAGGATGGGAGCAGCAGGCTTGGCTGGGTCCTTGTTATCTCAACAGGGGCATGGTTGCGGTGATTCGAAACACAAACGAGCACAGGTTCAGCTCAGGCGGCCAGCAGGAAGCACGGCATCACGGCAACAGCGACGACGCCCAGCGCGGTGGATGCACTACGCAAACACATGGGCAGGTCTGTGTGAGGCTACGCAAGCCGCCCGTCGCTCTCCACGGCGGCGGCACCGTCCACGTGAAGGAGGAGGAGGGAGTACGACGTGGACGCGTGGTAGATAACACATACGACCGGTAGCAATGGCGAGGGTGCGCTGCGACGGCCGAGAGGCACGGAGATGGCTCGCTGGCGCTGTGTGACGAGTTCGATGCTGCCGTGGTTTTCTAGCGCGCAGGGCACCGAATCTGTGTGCGACTCTCCAGCATCGAGGGTGGTGACAGCGGCTCCTTGCAGCCACTGGTATGGGACTGCCGAGCGGACGGAGGGTCGCGGTGATGATTATTGATGATACGAGCAGGACTGCGGTCGGTGAGGTTGGCGAAGTTCGTTGAGCTCCACCGTCGGCCCGTCCGCTGGCGCGCGGGGAGAGACGACGGCGGCTTGGTGTGCGAGTGCTAGCCGATGTGAGACTCGACGTGTCCGTCGTCGAGCGTGAGGCATCATCAAATCGTCCATTGCACGCTTCCGGCAACACGAATCGTCGCAGCGCTTCGGGATGCAGCCAAGGCGTCGAGTGACAAACGCGCCCATCCCATCGCTCTGCCTGCCTGCTGCTCTGCAGACAGACCCGGCACTATTGGCACGATACGAGCTAGCTGTGCGTCGCGTGGAGCCCCGCCAATTCTCGTCGACGGCCACGACGAATGCGAAGCTGAGGGTACGAGATGACGTCCCTCGTCGCCGCATGGCAGAGCTGACTTTCGGGTGCTCTGGCCGCGGGGGTCACTGGCAGGCGACTGAGTTGGGCGCCGTCTGTTGCTTATCCTGCTCAATTCTCCGTAGTCTATTGATCGTCGCTGCCCTACAGAATCGCTTGCACGGGCGGCACCCTCTGCTGCAGATGGATGAGTGAGGAGCGGTGCGGTGTGCCTTGGAATCTTGCTGGCGCTCGCCTGCTGCCTCCCAACCCGTCGAGGATCTCCCCTATCTTGCACTGCGAGAGGCTGCGGGACGATGGCTTGCAGCGCATCCCATCCATCAATCAAGATACCGCACACCAGCCCGTCTGTGGCGAGAACGTCTTGATTCCTCACCCACCGAGAACCTGCTGGGCGCCATCGTGATGGAGTCAATTCCGCCGATACGCCCCCGTACCGCATCCTCTCTCACCAGTGGCATTTCGCAAGCTTATCCCGTTCCTTGGATTCCCATCACCGCCGGGACAGCCAACACCCGGGACCATCTCAATTGCTACCATACGCAGCGTACCATCAGAAACAGACTTGGATCCGACACCCTCTGCGCCCTGCGGCGACGCTACCATCGATGCGCGGCGGAACCGTATAGAGGCAACGCAAGGTTCGATGATCGGAAGGAATGGAATGCTCATCACCAGGATGGAAACCACCATGGTGCCAGCGCATGTTCCTTATCGTCGTGCTTCCTCAAGACGGCCCTCTCTGCATGACATGTAAGCTGGATGATGAGGTCTAGAGCCTTCTGCCGTCGTCCGAAGGTCTGATATCTCGCACGTGAAAATCCCATCACGCCTTGAAGATAATGTGCGGCTCTTGTATGCGCGAGGGAATCCGCGCGGAAGAGACGAAGAATGGGTGCTGCTAGTGTGCCCGGCGGTGCGGCTTCAGCAGCAATGTAATCCGCGCGCGGTTCTGCCTCTGCATTTGCATATGCAAGTGGCTTCAATAGCTCTCATCAAACCCGCAAAAAACTCCTTCCTTCCTTCCTCCCAATGCTGTGGCCGTGCAAAACGTGGCCGTGCAAGATACCGATCCGGCTCCTCTGCAATTGTCCGGACAAGTCCTGCTCTACCGTGCTGTTTCACAGCCCAGGGACGGTAATTTGACATGGAGTGCCGAATCAAAGGCCTACTATAAGGGCCTACGATGTCGAAGAGACGTCCAGATGCATTGCTCACGTCCATGAACCTCATATGGTGACATCGACGAAGATGATCGACTGCGTCATCTGAGAAAAGGCGCATTGCTGGATCGGGACACCACAACGACCCCACATATTCGACCTGCATGCTCTTACATTGCATTGAGGGAGCTTCCCTTGCTTTGCCGCGCCTCGACGGACGGGATTTCGAATCACACTCAGCACCTTCTTTTCGCTATACAGCTCCGTCCATTCGACCTCTCTCCGACTGCAGCGGCCCGCAACCCTATCGGCGAGAAGAGATGTGTACACAGTACTTGCCCCGATTACGAAGCCGGAAGGATGAGAAATGCCAATGGTATGATTGGAGCTGGCCGCACATACGAGTGTTGACGCCATTGATGGCCGGGAGCAACTTTCAGCAAGGCTCAGCAATAAGCGCGTATGGAGGCCGAATAACCGTCTTGCCAGCACAAGAGCCTCGAAGCGGATGAGATGCTCGGCGTCAGATGGCCAGGAGATTGCTGTCAGAGGAGGTGAGGTCGGTCGCTGACAATGCCCTGGCGCCTGGCCAACCTCCATCATCGCGCAGAGGCGAACCCATCCCCAATGCTGCATGTCTCAGTGCCGACTGGTACTGACCTGACTGTATCGCCCAAAGGAACCACCTCATCAGGCCACTGGACTGATAGCTGTAACTGCCCCATTGGGACGAGGGGTTGCAATCACGAACAGGCAGGTATGATGCATCATCAAGAAATAAATTGAAGCGAGGTACTGATCGGCGGGCGCGTCAATATTTGTTAAACATGCTTTGTTGTCCGCGACGCCGCCCAAACGCTGATCTGCAGGGCTGTCCAGTGGCACATCGGTTTCGTAAAATTTGTGCCCGATTCGAACACTCGCGACGCGGGAGGAGAATTTGCAAAACCGCCAACACAACGCTCGCTGCTGCTGACGGCCGCCAAACAGTGATGGCCGCACGATGTTGTCAGATCTCATCGTTCGTCGTCGGGCGATATTGTTCCGTCCCGCAACGGCTGCACGGCAGACACGAAGGGAATCTTGGTATCATGGAACGAGAGGATCCATGTTTTTGGGGATTGACAGCAAGGAAAATAACACCGCCCAATCGCAACGAGCAGCAAATGGTGATGACGAGAAAGCGAAAATGTGGCTTCCATGCCTCGACGCTACTGCAGTCGACCCCGGCATGCATGCAGACGCAGCCCAGGGCTAATAATATTTCCCGCAAGCGTTGCCAGATCGGCAAAAGAGAGAGAGACGTTCAGGCAGAAAACGTCCTGATCTCTCTTATCGCAGCGAGACAACGGCCACAGGGCAAAACAGGGTGAGTGGATGTTGTTTGCTGTTGGCTGGCTGAAGGCGTTGTTCAGATGACTTTGATGATTCAGTGCAATGTACCTGTTTAGATTGGCGGACGAGGGGGGTTCCCTGCCATTGCGGCATGCAGATGAGGCTGGAGAAGAAGTCATGGCTGACGCGGTGGGATGGATGGAAGGGCACAAGGTGCCTGGAGAGAGTACGACCAACATCGTGGCGGGTGTTGCAAGCAGGATGCGATTGCGGGCTACACAGCCAAACAGAGGTAGAGTACCGGTATTTGGGGCCAAGACGAGTAAACGAGAGGTGGTAGTGAGAAAATGGCTATACGCGATCGGCACCGAGACGTTTCACACACCCCAGAGAAAGGACTGCAAAAAGGAACAACAGGGTACGCCGCGGCGCCCAGGTCAGATAAATTATTAGCAGCAGAGCTGTGGCGGGAGGATGTTGCGGTCATACGGTAAGGAAGGAACGATGGCGATGTTGTTGTTGTGTGCAAGAATAATTCCATCTCATGAGGCCTGATCGCAAGCAGGCACGTCTTCGGGTGGTGTATGAGCTCACAGCACAGCACACGAGGAAGACGAAGCAAGCGGCGGCACCGAGAACCCTGATTTGTTTGGAGCTATGCTATTGTTACGAGCGAAAGCGCAGCACAGAGGGGCCAAGACCATGTACCATTCCATGATTAGATACCCGTCTTCCTTCCTCCACAGACAATCAATCAATCAATGCTGCCGCGACGAGAGTCTGAGGTCGCGTTTGGGAGCACGCTCGTGAAACTCTCCTCAAGCGCGCCGACTGTTTCGACGAGTGATGACTTTGCGACTTCCGTATGCGGATAAGGGTGAGTGAGTTGAAGCATCATTCCGGCAGCAACGGCGCGGACGATAATGGAGAAATGGGTTATGTCGGAAACGGGCAGGACGTCTTCGCTGGCTCGTGGATTGGTGAGTCAATGGATGGATGGCGATGCTGGGGGCGAGCTGAAAGTTCGCGCTAGGGCGCCAAGCTCAGCGCCGAGCGGGAGCAGGGGGAGGAGCGTGGTGGGCGCATTAGCGCGCCCTCGCAAATCTGCGTCTGCTAAAAGCGGACGAGGGAGGCTGCAGGGGTGGTGGTTAGCAGCCTCAGCCTCTGCTCACTCGGTCCGCCAGGGGGAACCCGCCCACGCCCATGCCCATGCTTCATATCGCCCACTGGCCAGAAAAGCTCTGACTGCGTCGCTGCTGTTAGTTGGATACCACCAGCGCCAGCAGCAGCAGCAGCAGGTGAGAGTGCTGTGCTCCACTGCGCCTGCTCGTCCACTCACTGACTAGCTTTCCTGGGGCCCAGCATAATCAAGATATCATGGACGAGAAAAGCCCCGTTCGCTCCCCCCCCAGCATTACTACTCCTCTGCTGGTCCTGTGCTGTGCTGCGCTGCGCTGCCGTCAGACGTGCATTTCGTGTATAAGTCATGGACTAGGCCGATCGGCGGCAACCCTTCTCCCACTACACGCGATACGCAGCAGCACGCACGCACGCCCGCCGACTTTCCTGCATTTACTCTTCCATCATTCTTCTTCGTTTCCCACACCTTGGTTCTTCCTGTCGTCTGGCTTTTATCCTGCTTGCTTGCTTGCCTGCTTTGCCAGCTCGCTACCACTCCCACACCGCACCGACGAGGCTCCAGCCTGCTCCATCCAGCGTCTGCCCCATAACCCTGCCATACCGCATTGCATTGCACCCTGCCTGCTTGCTTTCGAGGGTTGGACCTCCCACCCCCACCGCCTTGGTTTCCCATCCACTCACTCGTTACCACTGCCGCTTATCCTGCGTCGTGTATTTGGATGCCAGTCCCCCTCCAACAACAAGTCCCGGTAGCCCTGCCCACCTCTGATTGCTCTTCATTTCTCCGACGACTGTGTTGAGCCCACACCACACTCGCTGCTGCTTGCTACCTTCCCAAACCGCAACCATGGTCTTCTGCACCTACTGCGGCCAGTCCTTCACTCGGGACGAACACCTCGAACGACATATCCTGACCCGTACGTTGGGGACCTCGTCGATGTTATGGTTGTCGATTGCTAACGAACGATCGCAGACACCAATGTCAAGCCCTTCAAATGTTTCACCTGCCATATGTCCTTCGCCAGGAGGTTTGTCGACGAATTCGATCGTTGCAATCGACTACCATACTAACCCTCCATCGATAGGGACCTCCTCCAGCGTCACTACACCGTCCACGGCCGAGACCAGAACCAGCAAGAGATCCCCGCCGCGAATGGCATGATCCCCAAATCCGCAGGACGAACGCCAATCGCCTGCAGCAACTGTGCAAAGACGAAGACAAAGTGTGATAAGAAGTTCCCTTGCTCACGATGCGCGGGGAGGAATCTGAGGTGTACGCTGCGGCCGACAAGGCGAGCGTCGAAGAATGCCAGTAGGGTGGGGATACCTCCAGAGGGTGCAGTTGCCATGCCTCCTGGGATGCAGCAGCCGGGAGGTATCGTTGAGCATGGCAATGTTCAGCAGCCGCAACACCCAAATACCAGTCCTCAGCAACAGCCGCCAGTCATCAAGCCAGCGAGCCCCAAGAACATGACCACGATCCAAGAAGAGAAGACGGCAGCAGCTCCACCTGTCGTTGACGGCCCACCCTCCCAATTCGTCGACCAGCAACCCACCAGCGGTCCAACACCACCCCATAACTTCTCCCCTCCCATGCCCAACGGCTTCGTCAACAACACCCCTCTTTCCGGCTACAATGAATTCAGTAATATGAGCAAAGACAGCTCTGACGCGGGCTCCAGCCCCGACTTCATGCTCGACTGGAGCCAGATGCAGATGCCAATCGGCTACGACGGAATGGTGCAGCCGCACATGTTGATGAACACGACCGATATGCGTTTCGACCCGAACCTACCACTCGCTCCACATAACGACGGGATGCTTACGATAATGCCGGATGTCGCTAATGGCATGGCGCCGCTCATCACTCCCTTGGAGACCCCCAAGATGGAGCGTGCCTTCTCTGACCTCGAACTGGGGAGCTCGGCGGCTGCTTTCCATCCTAATCGACATGCGTCGATGCACTCTATGGCGTCTGTGCATACACCGCCTACGGACCAGAATGACGAGATGCCAGCCATCATTGCATCTCAGGATGCCTGGTCGGTGTTTCGATGCACGCCCATCATGCCTTCGACGGCGTGTCCCAAGACGGCCAAGTTGAATCTGGAACGACTCGAGGAGACGCTTCGAAACCATGAAGGGTGGAGTACCTGGAGCCCACAGTGGCATGAAGACGACCTGGCTGGCGGCGATCACTTGACTGTCATGCAGTTGCATGAGAGCACGAGGGATAAGCTGCTGGCGATCACTCAAAGCTTCCTTCACAAGGCACTGGAGATCCATAGGGAGGGGCATCATACTCACCATACGGCTGGCTCGGGACACCACACCCCTAATTCGTACGGCTCCAACTTCGTCCTGCTGCCACCGGCGCGGGTGCTTGAGTTCTTCCTGAGGTCGTATGCGAATTGCTTCGAGAGGTACTACCCCTTGACCTCGCGCGGAATCCTGGACGCCAACGAGCTGATGCATTGCTACAACGACCGAGCATCAAGCTTATTGGTGCTCATGATGATCGCTCAAGGCGCCATGAACATCCCTTCGACAGAAGCCCGAATGTTGACTGGTGGCTTGACGGAAGCCTGCCGCATCTCACTCTTCGACCTCATTGAGAGGAACATCATCATGTCCGGCGACCCCATCGTCCTTCATGCGGCACTCCTCTTTACGGTGCAAGCAGCGTGGAGCGGCGACAAGTGGCAGATGGACATTGCCATGGGTCAGCGAGGGATGTACTTCGCCATGCTCAGGCATTCGGGAATCCTGGAGAAGCTCACGACGCAGTCCAACACGGTCAACCACCAAGCCAACACCGATCATCTGTGGAGTGAGTGGATCCAGAACGAATCTCGAAGCAGACTCATCTACTCTTGGGTGATGGTCGATCAGGACCTCGCACTCTTCCACGACACGGCACCTCTCTTTAGCGTCACGGAATTTGGAGCTCCAATGCCTGATGCCGATCGGCTTTGGCACGCCAAGAGCGCTGCTGAATGGTCGTCCATATTCGAGCAGGTGCATGAGTTCTCAGGGGGCTACTCGTCCGTCGGATCGGGAGCCAGGCCATTGTCGTTGCGAGACCTCTTCCGCCATTTCTTGGACGACGAGATGATCCCTCTCGGGATTGAGATGACGCCGCTGCAGCTGCGATTGCTCTTGCATCCTCTGCAATCTCTCGTCTGCCAGTACAGCCAGCTGCTGAGCTGCTTCTCCGAGGCAGGCAGCAAGAACGCTCCTCGAGCAGTCAGCGCCTCATCCACACGGAGTCGTCTCCAAGAAGTCCAATCCTTACTCCAGCGATGGTTCGACCTCGCCGAGCGGTACCTCAAAGCCAACCCCATGTGCCCGATGATGCAAACCAACCTCGTCATCTTCCACCTCATCAGCCTCAACGCCGTCACCAACTTCCCTGAAATCGAGCGTCTCGCTCGCAGGGAAGGCTTCGACGGCACCTACCAGCAGCTGGTGTGGATGCACAAGCGCTGCATCACCGACGTCGAGGAAGCCGTCTTCCACTGCGGCCAGGTCTTCCGCCTCATCCGCGCCATGCCGAGAGCCATTCGACCTCCGTGGTGGGCGGGTGCCATCTATCGCGTCGCACTCATCCTGTGGACCGATAGCTTGACGCATAAGGAGACCGTGTCGCCGTCGAACAATGGCATGTTCCCGGTACCAGGCCCTTCATTCGCAATCGACGCTCTGGCGGCCGATCACCCTCTCATCGTACGGTATCTGACCAAGCGTGAGGGTGTTCCCTGTGTCACGAAGCGCGATGGCTCGCAGATGACACTCGACCGGGCGTATCCCGTCCTGCATCACTGCATCGAGGTCATCGATGAGGGCGCCTCGACTCGCTTCTCCGATGGCATCCGTTCGAAACTCGAGCGCTTGTCCAGAGGGTGAGCGACCATCATCGTCCCTCGTGCCATCTACTCATCATCATCCTCGGCGTCGACGGAAACACCATCCATCTTCCATCTTGCTGCGCCAACAGAGTAAGCATCACCACCGATGATGCTCCACTCCATAACGAGACCCACGAAAAGACGAACCGAACCGAACCACCAAAACAGAAGAACCCATATAATGTATTCTGTCTTTTTGTCTTTCTTGCTTGCTTTTGCTTTGTGCTGTTCAACTCTTGTCGATGTTTGTTGATGATATTTGTTTTCTGCTTCGATTGTTACCACGGTATATGGGAGAGGCAGACGTTCTGGATTTTTTGAATTTTCAGGCGGGGTGGTGGTGGCGTTGCTTCCTGCTGGATCCTTCCTTCCTTGTGGGGTCCATTACAGCCGACGACAGGGCTCGAAGATAGACAGACAGGATAGTAGGACGATATCATCGATGACGATTGTTGGAAGTTATGATGATTGGGTTCTTTTCTTTCTGCTGTTGTTCGATGTCGATTGGTGTCGGTTGGGGAGAATATATAATGTGTTTTTCGATCGCTCGCTCGAAGGGGGTTCGCTATCGATTGGTTGGTTGAAGGTCGTTGCTGTTGATGTTAGTGTTGTTTTGCTATGAATGTTAGATATATTCGAATGGATGATGTGTGTTTCGAAAGAGTATGTCCTGGGTCCTAGGTGAGTCGTTCTTTCGTGATCATTCGTTTCAAGTTGTTGATTTCCTTTGGAGCCAGTAGGGTGAGGAAGGAGCGAATTGACGAAGAGGAGGAATGTCCCGTGTTGTATGCTGAATGAACAAGACCATGAAAAGGAGAAGTGACTCTTCGGTTCGAACAAGCATCCCAATCTCAATCGTCGTCCTCCCCAACTCTATCAATCGAGAACCCGAGAGGAAAAGATGTGTCGACGGAACCAAAAGATATCCTTTGTCATGTGATGATCAGGCAAGACGACGAACAAGGGAAAGTCGACGGGATTCCGTAATTCCCAAGGTCCAGGTTGAGGAGGTCCAAACTCCAGAGTAAGTGAGTCCCGTGCAAGAAGACATCGTTCAGTTGAGAGGAAGGAAGAAAATCGCAAACCGACGACGAGCGGGAGGCCGAAGTCTTCTCAATACCAGCGAGCACCAACGCCGACTCTGGCTCTGGCACTACGGCAAGAGCGCACTGTTCTCTTTGTTCGTTTCCAAGGCATGATGTGTCCTTATTAGGCAAGAAATGGGGTAGAAGGGTCGAAGGGGAGGGAGGAATAATGTCTGTGCTTTGTCCGATGTCCGTAGTCCGGGGACGGTTCGTGTGTTCGTGCATGAGTTAAGATGGGGACGGACACGGACATCAGGTAGGCAATCTGTCCTGTCTTGTGACTGCTGAGAGTGGTGTGCTGCTGATTGTTGTTGTTGCGGGTTGCAGACTTTCTGAAAGGTTCGATGAGGATTATGAAAACAAGCAAGGATAAGGCATTCGACTCGCTGTACAACGGACGCCACGGCTGTCGTGGAGAAGAAAGTGGACACAACCTTTTTGGCTTTTGTCCTAGCCTGGGCAAGAACAACCACCGGCTCCTCTGCTAGCAACCACAAATATCCGGAGAATCCTTGTGCTTGCCATCATCGCATGTGTGCTACAGCCTACTACTGAACTCCTGCGTCTCGGGTACTACGTTAGCAAGACCGGATCGAGGATAGGCAAACACCTGAGCCTCCTCAGTAGTCCGGCGTGATGGATCACAAGGCCGTCTGGTCGTGTGATGAACCACTGTCGAGGTGCTTGTTTGGAAGATGGGGGTGGACTACGGCTCTCCTCCATCGCTACCACTTGCCCCAGTTACAGACTGAGACTGGAAATGTGTGCGAAAGAAGCGTGATGTATTGCTGGGGTTGGGGACTTGGTTCGTGTTGTTCAACCAATGTCCGGATACTCGAATCACAAGAATGCAAATGTCCGGTTGGTGTTGCTCGTCTTGCTCGGTGTCGTACAAATGCGGCTCCACCGCTGTCATGCAGGAACGGAGTTGGGATCTTGGAGCAGAGGTTTCAAGCAATTCTCCGTCAAACGACTTACAGTTCTAACAAGCATGCGGAAGAAGGTGATTCCATTGTTCTTCACCTTCTCAAACGACACTTGAAAGGCTTCTTCATGAGATCTTCGTCGCCGAAGACCCCTGAAGAAGACAGTTCTCTGGGACCGGTCTCCGAAGCATGTTCTTCACAATCACCGACCTTGCTGCCGGCTACTGCAACCACGGCACAGAATATACGAGCCATCACAAGCAGCGTCGGACATTCCTTCGCGCTGGCCACGATGCAAACTTGCGCAGACCATCGTGCTGTGCCGTTCTCATGTCACGGACTGCCATGATATCTTTTCTTCAACAGTCGAATATGCCGAACTGTGCGACCTCGAGAAAGCCGAGACAAGACGATCGTGGCAGAAAGCTTCTGGAGCGGCGGTCAGACCCTTCCGAACTTTCTTGCAAACGGCGTGCAATGTGAGGGGTCTGGGGTAATGGTGATGGACGGGCGAGGGGGAAAGCCGAAAATACATATATCGATAGACGCCTCTTGCAATCTGCCTGTTGATGCCTGGGCCCACGCGTAACAGGAGACGGTCGCAAAAAGAACTCACCGCTCCTCGATGGATGAATGTCTTCTTGTTTTGGCATGTGTTGTTCCTCCCTTGTTATTAGCCTGTCAAGCTGGCGTGTCGCCCTCCTGAAAGATCTACACAGCCTCCTGAGAGAAGTACCACAGTCGGAGCCGCGAACATGATGCGGTGAGACGCTCTCGGGGCCTTTTTGAGGTATTTTAACAGCAAGTTCTCCAAGGCGTCCATCAACTCGGTGCCGAAGATGAGACTCTTGAACCGAAAAATCTGGCGAACGGTGTGGCATAGGGAGAAATTGAGCGCTCACCGCCCTGAAATTGTTGACAGTCTGGAAGAGAAGAAGTCTGAAGCCATGTGGGAGTTTAACTTTCAGGGAGTGGGGGGCGCGTCTACACCGTTCCTCCAGCAACTCTGTTTTGGCTGCTCTGTGTCAATCAGATTTTCACCGCTTTGTTGGTGATCACCATCCATTGCAGTGACAGCTGTCGACCACGCTCTCATCGCTATGTTCTGACAGTCATGATGGCAACGACTCCCACGACACACTCCTCTCAAGTCCGTGAATATAAGTACGCTCGGACATTGCGGGGGATGTCCGTCCAGATCGATATTGCGCAAAGCAGCGAACGCGCGAGATGCGACTAGGCCGAAACAGGGGCCGCCAATCCGCACTAGTCGACCTGTTCCTGCATGCAGGGGAGTGGGAAAGTGTAAAAGTAGAAACCGGCCGGCGCGCCGACAGCAACACCTCGACGTGTCGATTTGCTGCTCGCGCCTTCGCCTTTACGCCAGCTGCCGAAGCGTGAGCTGCGTGCACAGGGGCAGAGCTGTCTGTCGGTTTGAGTTGGGCGAACAGCAGCGACGACTCCTGGTCCCAAGGGCCGAGACGGGCGCGAATTGTGGAGCCGGGAGGGGAGATGTGTCGTGTGTGCGAGTCTCCGTCGAGCTCTCGCTGACGGACGGCGACGGCAGCAAGCTCCTGGGTCGAGCTGCCCCCCGAATCCCAATGGCGGTGGGCGAGGAGTGCATAGATATATAGATACTCCCTCCCTCCTGGCATGAGCAAAGATGTCCAACAAAGAACAAAACAGACTCTCTGTCGATCCCCTCGGTGCTATCGCCAAGTACAACTCGCTCAAAGCTCACTTCCTCAACCCATCTACTCCAACAATCATGTCTGCTCAGGCTGTCGAGACCTCCCGCCTTGATGGCAAGGTCGCCCTCGTCACTGGCTCCGGCCGTGGTATCGGTGCTTCCATGGCCACCGAGCTCGCCCGCCGCGGTGCCAAGGTCGTTGTCAACTACGCCAACTCCGCCGACGCTGCCAACAAGGTCGTCGACGCCATCAAGAAGAACGGTGGCGATGCCATCGCCCTCAAGGCCGACGTCGGTGACGTCGCCCAGACCAAGCGTCTAATGGACCAGGCCGTTGAGCACTACGGCCAGCTCGACATTGTCTGCTCCAACTCTGGTGTCGTCTCCTTCGGCCACTTGAAGGATGTCACCGAGGAGGAATTCGACCGTGTCTTCCGCATCAACACCCGTGGCCAGTTCTTCGTCGCCCGCGAGGCCTACAAGCACCTTTCCGTTGGTGGCCGCATCATCCTGATGGGCTCCATCACCGGTCAGGCCAAGGGTGTCCCCAAGCACACCGTCTACTCTGGCTCCAAGGGTGCCATTGAGACCTTCGTCCGCTGCATGGCCATCGACTGCGGTGACAAGAAGATCACCGTCAACTGTGTTGCCCCAGGTGGCATCAAGACCGACATGTACCACGCCGTCTGCCGTGAGTACATCCCAGGTGGTGAGAAGCTCTCCGACGATCAGGTCGACGAGGTAAGAACAAGATCTCTCTGGACGACGTGAACAATCTGCTGACTTACCTCCAACAGTACGCGAAGACCTGGTCCCCAATGCAGCGTGTCGGTCAGCCAATCGACATTGCCCGCGTTGTTTGCTTCCTCGCCTCCCAGGACGGCGAGTGGGTCAACGGCAAGGTCATTGGCATTGACGGTGCCGCCTGCATGTAAATGCTGAATCACCCGCCATCGATTACCAAACCGACCCACCTGATACAGCTTACCTACATCGAAGCAAGATGTGGAAGCAATTTGGATACCTGATATGAGCGAGATTTCCTTTGTTGCAGAAATGAGTTCGGATAGCGAGATCAAAAGAGGCATGAATGCGATTGGCAAGGAAGAGATCGGATGGGGTTTGGCGCACCTTGTTTGCGGACGAACTTCGTAAAAGATACCATCTGTTAGGGCACGGAAGGATACAGGAGCATGCAATTGCCATGGTTAGACGCCCGAATTCAAGTGCTGAATGGCCGTTGTACTGTAGCAGGGAGAAAGTTAGTCACCACGAATAGACAGACTTCTTCATCCTTCAGTCAACTCGTGTTCTTGTTGATTCCAAACCCAAGCTGTGATCCCAAACTTTCTGAAGATCGACAGCCTATTGAAGGAACACAATGGTTAGAATGCGACCCCACGTCGTGTTCCCCTTCAGCCCCAGGATCTGGACTGTTCAACCTCGAGTTCGCAAACTTGTTCCAGGTCAACCTGCGTTCGTCCGAAAGCTTCCTCTATCTCCAGGACCTGGAAACTTTGTCGCGGATCCGAATTAGTCGATGACGCCCATACTTGTTCACCGTTCCTGCATGGTGAAAGTTCATTGATTTCCTCAAATCATGAATCGTTCATGCATGCTTCGGAAGAGATGGCGAGGACTCCGAAAGCAAGGTTGGCATTCGAGAGACTTTCGACGCTAAAGTGTCTTATCGGACGCACTTGCGCGTGGCGGCAAGATCGATGGCCCAACCTTGCGACAATCCTCGAGCACTTCGTGCACATCGCGCGCTACGGACAATTGATGATGCCTGTTGATTAAAGAATCGATAGTTCGATCCTGTTGTGCGTCGGTACCACGGCAGGACTGCATGGGAGGCGCTCGAGTTTCAGGTATCGATCTTCGAAATCGCTATGCCTTTGTGCGACAATGGTTGTCGTCATGAGGACAACATGCTTTACTCCGTTGGATGCATTGCATATGTTGTGTTGAGCTGCTGCTGGTGAGGTTGTGATAGATGGCACACCAGCAGAGATCCACCTTGCATGTGAAAGACGCCATGGCGAAGGTATGGCTTATTGATTTCAAGTCCAGTGGTAGGGCTGACTTTCAGAACCCAGCAAGAAGGTCGTCGAGGTTGCGCCGTTTGCTGGCCTTGAGCTTACGCCTCTTCGTCGGCTGCTCGACACCATCACGGCCCTTGTCGACTTCGGCTTTCGACGGAGGTGCAGGTCCTACCCATTCCCAGTCCCTCTTGAAGCAGAGAAGCTCGTCGCAGCTGAATATTCCGCCGTGTGGGGCGCCGCAACGTACCTGCAAGCGTGGAAGATCTCCTGCAACGTTGAGATCTTCTTGTTTCTTCACGAATGACAGCACACAGTCACTCCAGTAACAACGGCTGCGCTCATCATCGCTGCGAGCTCGTAGCCACTTGCGCGCATGACGAAGGAATTTTGACCTGCTGATAATCAACACTCAGATCGGAAGGAGGGAGGATGCACGTACTTCTCTCTTCCATGCCATCCGTAAGCATCTGCTTGCAACTCCAGGGGACCTTGATCAGATGTCGTTCGAAGCGCGAACGTGTCCAAGGCAGGGAAGGCATTCAGGTAGTGAAAGGTCCACGTCGAGAGAGGCCTCGAAACATCCAGAAACATCATTTGCAAGACACCAAAGGCTTTGCACCCCTTGGCTGACGCAGCCCAGGCACGAATGATATTGTCAACAGGGAAAGGCTCCTGATGCGGTCCAACTCGAAGGTACAGAGTCCGCAAACTCGTCAAGTCCGCTAGTTTCGTCAATTCCGACGTGGAAAGTTGTATTGTCTCCAAGCTCAGGTGAGTGACCCAGCTCAGCGACGGGCTGCTGATGAGTGGCATAATAGCTCCAAGGTCCAATGGATTGCAATTTGAACAGCCTGCTGTCACGGTCTTCGAATGCCTGTTGCTGAAGTGACCAGACCTGGCTAGGTGTTTCCATAAGATGAAGCTACTCGAAGAGCTGCACGGTCTTAGTATTCGAAACTCGGAAAATGGCCCGTCAATACTTACGAGCGGACTGCGGCATTCCAGATGCGGCCAAGCAATGTACCGGGAATGTGCTTCAGAGCGTCCATCTCCAGACAGTCCACTTTGGCTAGTAACAAACGCAACGCCGTATCATACAAGGTATTCGTGCCTTTCTTGGTGCTGGTAGAGGAGGAGTTGAGGTGGCTTGAGCGGGCCAGGAGCTCGGCCATGCATTGTGTTTTGTGCTTGTGTTGGACCGTCTCGTCGAATACCAGCCCGCTTTCCCAGTCGTACGGCATCTTGCGTGCCGAGGGCACTTTGTGCTGAGAAGGCAAGAAGTCCGTCGTTCAACCCATGCGTTATCGTGCAGACATTTGTTGATGACTCTCTGCTTGTTCGACGCGTGAAGTGCATGTGGTAGTGTTGACGCGATTTCAGTAGCGCCAGTAGCCGATTATGTAATACAACTCTTTTGACTCTTTTAGGCTCTCCGAGAAACACGCTTTATCTGATCAATTAAAAATCTCAGAGAATTCTGGGGTGCTCTGAGCTTCTAGCATAGGTACCTGGTACCGTGACCTGAGCATTGCGACCAATTTAGCAGATGATCAGAAAGGTGCCTGTGTGGCCGATATCACATGATTGTCGTTGAGTCTCAGATGTTGTTGCGGTAGTCGGCTTGTCGGCTATTCTAGTGCGTGCAAATACGAGGTACTTCAGCTTCTACCGCCCACGAACATGAGCTGCACATTGGTTCGCTTTCGAATCGATCAGCTGAGCCATGCCACAGGGCGGCATCGATCATGCATTTCAACTTCTGTAGCCGTTCCGCTCAGAGTGCGCTGTCATAGACATACGACGAACGAGTTCGAGCTTCCTCGTCTGAAAACCATCACCATGAATCAGGACTACTCTGGAACCGCCTGCGCTGTCGAGCGACGTTCAATCAGCCGAGGCGACCCAAGATGGCTCCAGATCGTGTACCGTAATTCCCAAGCATACTTGGACTTGATCAGAGCCAGCCCTCGAGGGCTGAAAACATGGATTCCATTCGCAATAATGTATGGACTTGGCTCGGCAGCGATTAGGCTGAGCGACTTTGGCAGCCGAACCGTCGAATTCATCAAACACCCGAGCGTCAGTGGCTTCTTCGGTCCAGTGCTTTCCCTACTTGGCTGGCTCTTTCTTCTCGAGGGGGGTTTCGTGGTTTTGATGGCATTGTGGCAGGCGATCTTCGCCGGGTCGAATTCCCCGTTTCGAGCAAACAAGCAAGCAGCGGATGCCGCACGGAGCGCAGAAGAGAACCAAAGCATCACACCTCTTGATGAAAGAGAAGGCGAAGCCACTGAAGAGACAGCGCAGCCTGCTGTTGATGATCATGGCAATGCCGACCAGCCAGACAGACCATGGGGACGAGGACCAATAGCTTGGATTTGTGGGTGCATGGTTGTCTCTCAAATTGCTATGATTCTCGGCTTCTTCTTACCAGTCATTGTGCTGATGGATCTTAAGAGATGGGGCGGTGACTCGCAGAACGAGTTTGGGGTCTTTGACTTTGTCTTTCTGCTGTCCTTGCTGCTCGCTCTGGTTTTGGCGACGGAGTTTCTCGCTTGGGCTCTGTTCTTTGTACTCATCACTATTGGCGATATCGTGTTAGATCCAGGAGCACCCAGGGTACAGGACTGATATGTCAGGAGCAGATCTTGATAAGATGTTTTGAATATACATATTATACGTGTGGCAGAGTTGCCGATTGTTGTTGTCACAGGAGGCTCTCAATCAAACTTCGGCGGACCCATCCCCGCTTCAAAGCTCTCCACGTGATCACTTTGAGCGACGTCGGAACCGATGGATATGTGCTCAATTGCTTCTCATACCATCTCTGTCTCTGCTATATCTTGATCTGGCACAGGTACGATGTGCCTCAGGACGCCGTCAGCTGCGAAATGATCGCCAAGAAACCGTCCGTCCTCCTCGCCGCTTGCAACACCCTTCAATCGATTCCTACAGCCTCACAATCGACGACGTCATCATGGCAAAGAGGCACACGACCATCTCGAGGTGCAGCGAAGAAGGCAAAAGGATACGCTACCATTGCGGGAGATGAGAGGCACAGTCACGAACAGCCTGAACGTCAAGAGAATGGACATGTCTGGCCGGAAACACCCAAAGGACGAGCCAGTCCGACTCCGTATCAGATCTTTGACCTGAAGCAAAATGGTGTTTATAGTAAGGCGAGGTACTACCAGCTTGTCAAAATGTATCATCCAGACTTGAATGGGTGTGCTAGCCATGGTATCTCAGACAAAGTCAAGATGGAGAGATACCGTCTCATTGTCTCGGCTCATACGATCCTGTCCGACCCAGCCAAGCGCAGTGCGTATGATCGCTTCGGTGCAGGCTGGGATGGAAGAGCAGAGACTGGAGAACGATCTTCATCATCACACCCTGCAGGTCCATTCAGTCATAGCTACGGAAATCCAAACGACCCAATATGGAACAATGCGACCTGGGAAGATTGGGAACGATTTTACCAACGACGAGAAGGGACCTACCCTGAAAAGCGAGCACCCGTATATATGGCCAACTCATACTTCCTGGCGTTGATCGTGGCATTGGCGATAATGGGCAGCTCGTTGAATGTCAATCGCGCGAAAGATGCTGGACATTATATCGTGGAGCAGCGGGACATTGTACATGATAGAGCTGCAAAAGAGCTGAGGAGGGTGAGGCAGGAAGCGTCGACGTTATCGTCGAGACAGGATAAGATAGACTTCTTTGTGCGGCAAAGAGAGGCTACGTTGGCCACGACAGGCGATTATGAAAGCCTTCGGGAGGAAAGGGCGAACAGGATACTTGCAGACCGAGAAGTCTGTCGGAGCGAAGGCACAAGCCAGCAGGATGGCGAACGATCGCCTTAATATCAGCTTCACAATAAGAGTTGAAAGTCAGAGTCGGGTCAGGGTGTGGCTAAGATTCTTTGCCAACATGATGCGGCATTGAAGCATTGACTTCACATAACAGATACCCACGCAAGTGTTGCGTACATACGATTTCATGGAAATAGACACTTCCCACTGTTCAAGCTACACTTCCGCGTCGCGAAGACATTGTGCCAGATATCAGACACAGTAGCAGATCCCGTTACCTCGAATAAGTACAGAGGACAAATTGAAAGGGCGTGCTGACTGGTTGTGGCGACAACAATGGCCAAATATCCGTACGGCTGTTTAGCTCATAGCGTCTTTTCATTCTCATCCTTTCATGTGATTGCCAAGACGGCTTATCCCTGGTCGCAGCTTCTACAACCCCCACTAGGGGCGTTTGCTACAAACGACCACGCTTCTGACCTGCGCAGGAACCTCTCCATCCGCCAAATCGCCGTTACAAAGTCTGCACCGCTTGATAGAGGTTCTACCGAACCCTAACATGGCTACACCAAAGATGCACGGCATCACTCGCGCCAGCCTGGCTTCGCTGGACCTGCCGAAAGATGCGCGCATCACCGACGTTAAGCATTTGGCCTCCTACAACTGGATTCGAGCTCCGTCACCCACTATCGCTGTGCCCGGCAGCCCTGCTGCATGGTCCAACATCAAACAACCCAAGCAAGTCTGCAAAAACAGTGGCCTCATCTACATTGCTCAAAATGCCGCCCGCCATCCAGACTATCCCCTCGAGCCACTCTTCCGCGCTGTGGACATGGAGAAGCCTGGCTTCGACATGCGCTCCGTTGACATCGTGAGCGACCGCAACAACATCCGAAAGCTGCTATCCTTCATCGACCCCAGCACGGCGAAGAGCGGCCTTGAGCCTTTCACGATCAAGGTCGAGGTAGCAGGTCAGACTGTTATCCTCAACCGTTACGAGACGCTTGTGAAGGAGTTTCTCGGACCAAACGATTTCAGAGGCTTTGGTCACGAGTTTGAGAAGGCGTTTACCAAGGATGAGGTTGCTGGAAGCACCGGCCATCACAGGATCATCAACTATCGCTTCAATGATCTGAACGTGGTCATTCGACATGAGACTGACGGATACGTGCGAGCTGCTAGCGGCGACGACAATGACGACGACATCGCAAGCATGCTGGACGATCTATCGCTCGACACGCGCGGTGACAAGCCATCACCAGTGTCAATTCTCAGTTCCAAATTGACAATCAAGAAAGCGGGCAAAGAAGTGTCCCTGGCTTCCACTCTCGAGATCAAGACCCGAGTCGCCCACAAGCCGTTACCGATGGATGAAGTGGCCACCCAGCTGCGGATCTCTTAGACCCCTAAGCTCGTTCGAGCTTATCATGTCAAGGGCGTTTTCCAGGTTCCAACGGTGGAGGACACCACCGCTGTGATCAAGAGCTGGGAGACCAAGAACCAGAAATCGCTGGGCTTGCTTGCAACCCTGATGAGGAAGATTGTTGATGTTGTGGCACCACTTGGACGTGCTACGATCAAGTACAATGAAGGAAGTGGTCGGCTGGAGATCTGCAAGACGGAGGCGAAGGACATGCTGCCCCGAGATGTTTACATGAGGTGGAACAAGACCGACCCAGACCAGGCGGCGGCGAGTGACGGCGTCGCGGTCGGTAGCGATGTTGCTGACGTGGCCGATGACTGTGCCTCGAAGGTAAGTCACCATCCACAATTGTCAGAACTTGACATTGACACTGTGCAGGACAAGTCGGACATCGAGTCAAAGAAGCATGAGACTACACTCAAATAAGGAAAGGCATGAGACAGCACTATGAACGATACCGGCGGATAGCTTAAGTCAAAAGCATTGCAAGTGTATGGAGAAAATCGCAATGGCTAGAAGAACCACGAGGCCGATGGCCTTGTTAGCAGTAGAAACTTCTCCCACGCGGTCGCTAGTAGCCGCTTGAAATTCACGATTGACACATACTCGAAGCTCAATACCCGATGTTCCAGACCTCCTTCCATATAAACATACTCACTAAAGTGCATTGCAAGTGAATGTCCAAGCCAGAACTCACCAATAAGGGAGCTGAAAGTCACCCGCGCTACTCCGCATGTGGAAGGTACAGCTCGCGCTAGCAAAACCACCTGCTAGTCGCTTAGACAAAATGGAAAAGCTAGTACGAACAAGGAAGGTGCAGGGCATCTATCCTATGATGCGCTGAGACCACAATGCGTGGGCTTTCTCAGGTGCCTTGGCCCCTGGGGCACATATAGAGATAACTCTGCTGACTCCATTCGGATACAACATTGGATACCGCAGAGCCAGCACGCCGCCGATGCTACAGCCGATGATGGCGTATAGAGAGTCTTGACAGCCTCTTGCGGCGACAATATCTCTCATATGCCGTGCGATGTCATCCATGTGAAGTGGTCCATGCTCGGGTTGCGGTGGTGGAGATTCGCATGACCTATGTGGTCGAAACGAAGAGTACTGTAGCCTGCTTCATGAAGGGCCTTGACGGTGGAACCCCACATATTGAGATTCGACATCAAGGCATGGACTAAGAGCACACATCGTTTGGGCGAGGTCGCTGTGGGGGGATGCTCAAGGAGTGTAGTAGGTTCTTCCATCAATCTTCAACGTTGCTGCGTCCGCCATGACGAAATTTATCTCTGAGTCGCATATAAATGGGCTGATTGATCCAAATTTGATTCAGGAAGAACGGAAGCGAGGTCATGTCGATCGTTCTGGCGAGGTGAAGTTGACAGTACTTATCGATATAGTCCGCCGTAAACATGGGATACGGCGTACCAAAACGCCTCGGCTACGACTTGCCCGACAAAGCTCCTCCTTCACGCAGGAACAACACCGCAACGACATCATCCAGATCATCCTCCGGCTAAATTGGATCGCTGGTTTATCTACTTCAAGCTCCACCGCTCCCCGCTCCATAGTGTCAAGCAGCGTTGCGACTGCGACTCTACGGTTACACTCTCGCGAAGGAACCTATCGTGACTATCAGTCTCACTACTCAATGGCAAGGTTGTAAGTTGACTGACGTCTCTCATCTCTTCTTTGCCATCTCGTCTGTGGAGACTCCTGCAAAGATGAATTTCCTACGCCTTGGTCTGACACCATGGCTCCTGTTCTTGTCTCCTATATTCTGCTTTCAGGCTTCAGAAGGAGATGCTGCCCTTGTCTCTCACTCGAACAAAACAGCCTTCATCGAATCCCTCGTCTCTCAGATGACCGTCCCCGAAATGGCCCTTCAGCTTTACCTTTTCTTCGCCGACGACGCTGTTGGCCCCAATAGCACCAACGAGCTCTACGACCACGCCCTGCAACTCGCTCCATCTGCTGGCATCGGCATCATCCACGACTGGTATACGCTCAACAAGACCCAAGTCAACTCTCTCACAGCACTGAACCTGGAGAAATCTCGCCTGAAGATCCCCTTTCTGCACTTAGCCGAGTGCCTGCATGGCGTGGGGAGTTTCAAGCAGAGTATGTTCCCGCAGAGCATTGGCCTGGCTGCAACGTGGGATGTGGATTTGGTGCATAGAGTCGCGCGGGCTATTGCGAAGGAGGCGAGGAGTATTGGAATTCATGCTTGTCTTTCGCCCGTTTTGGATGTTTGTAAAGACAGTCGATGGGGGCGGTGTCAAGGTCGGTGAATGAAACGTCCGAAACGACGTGTGTTTGTACTAATCATTTGAGTACAGAGGACTGGGGAGAAGACCACATCCTCACCAGCCACCTCGGCGTTGCATATGCGTCTGGACTTTCCAAGAACAGCTCTTGGGGTGAACCCGACGCTGTAGTCCCAGTAATGAAGCACTTCGCTGCCCACGGTGCGCCTCAAGGTGGACTCAATGCTGCTCCTTGGATGGGCCACGGCAACCGCGAAGTCCTGCAAAACCTTCTCACTCCGTTCAAGGCTGCAGTCGAACTTGGAGGTGCCAGGGGTGTTCTGATGGCGTACTCAGAATTAGATGATGTTCCTTCGCATGTCAACCCCATGTTGTACGGTGCTTTGGAAGATTGGGAATATGATGGGTTTGTGATAGCGGATGATACTGGTAAGAAGCTCATTAACCTGCACCCCGTCACTTGCTGATGAATTGAGCAGGCATGTCCGAGCTGGAAGAAGTCCATAGAGTCGCTTCATCTCCCGCCGATGCCATCGGACAGTGGTACAACGCGGGAGGCATGATCTCCTACTACGACTACCCCCTAGAGACATTTCTCAATGTGAGCAAACAGTCTACATTTCCAACCTCAGCTGACGATGTCCGCAGTCAACAGTCGACCTCGTCAAAAACCACACCGTGTCCCTTTCAACCCTCAAGCAAAAGATGCGCCGCATCCTGGGAGTCAAATACGACCTCGGCCTCTTCTCCAACCCATACATCCCAGACGACACCGACCCAGAAGCAATCGTAGAAGATCACATCCCACTAACGCTCGAAGCTGCCCACAAAAGCATAGTCCTGATGGAAAACCGCAACTCCACCCTCCCCTTGAAAGCCAACTCTAAAGAGAAGATTGCTCTTGTTGGCCCCTACAGCGATATTCTCAACTACGGCGACTACGCAGGCCAATTTGGGCAATACCCCGTTGCACACTCTTCGACCCTTCGAGAAGGTATATTAAACTCGCTCAAAGCTACCAACTCCAACATCGAACTCGTAACCGCCTGGGGAGCCAACACCTGGCTCCACAACGCACAATACCCCATCGCAGGCTACCATCTCTCCACACCAAACGGCACCACAGGCGGTCTCCAAGCAACCTATTTCGCCGGCCCAAACTTCACTGAGCCGCTAGTGAACAAGACAGAAGTCCCCGTCCGCGACTGGGGTCTCTACCCACCGCCCGGCCTGCCCTCAAACAACTTCTCCGCGGTGTGGGAAGGCACACTGCACGTCCCCGTCGACATTGAAACGCAAGGCTGGCTCGGCGTGGGAATTTCCTGGAACGCCACAGCAAACCTCTACATCGACGACGCTCTGCACGTCCACGTCCCATTGACGACCACAGGAAACCTCCTCTCAAACATCCCTGGCCGCGCATACACCCTCGTGAACTCGACCCTCCCACCGCCAGGTTCCGAGCCTTTCACCTTCAAACCCAGCGCAACCCACAAACTCCGCCTCGAATTCCAATCCTGGAACCTCTACCAAAAAATCGCCAACCAAAACTCCCTCAACGCCGAAGTCCTCCTCTTCTGGAACCTCGTCTCGCCCTCCTCCTCTTCCTCTTCCAACAGCACCAACACCACAACATCCGCCCTCTCCCAAGCCCTCCAACTAGCCTCCACAGCCGACAAAATCATCCTCCCCCTAGGAGCAAACTGGAACTCCGACGGCGAATCCGGCGACCGCGCCACAATGGGCCTCTCCCCCAACCAAACCGCCCTGGCCCACTACATCCTCTCCCTGAACAAACCCACCATCCTCCTCCTCTCCGGCGGCCGCCCCTTCGCTCTCCCAGAACTCTACAACCACACCTCCACCGCCGCCGTCCTCTCCACCTGGTTCGGCGGCCAGAGCGCCGGGCAAGCCGTCGCGGATGTATTATTCGGAACTTTCAACCCCGGCGGACGCCTACCGCTAAGCGTCCCTAGGGATGTAGGCCAGATGCCGATTTTCTACAACTATAAACCCACCACGCATCAGGCCGCGTACGTTGATCTCGATCCGAGTCCCGCGTATCCCTTCGGATACGGATTGTCTTACTCGAATTTCACGCTGGGCAACTTCACCGCTTCCTCTGGGAACGGATCCTTCACGCCCTCAACGCCCCTCCTCTCCTTCACCCTCCGCCTAACCAACACATCCCCTACACCAGGAAGCTATACCCCGCAGATCTACCTCCTCGGCCGCGTCTCGAGTATCACGCAACCAGTGAAGCAACTCGTGGCTTTTCAACGCGTCTATTTGGAAGGAGGGGAGAGCAGGCAGATCACGTTGGAGGTTGATGTGGATCGGTATCTCAAGATCCTCAATCGGGTGAATGAGTGGGTGGTGGAGGGGGGGGAGTATACGTTTGCGATGTTGGAGGATGGGGGGATGTGGGCGGATACGGGGAGGAATGTTAGTTTGAGGTGTGTTTGATGATGATGATGGATAACATGTGGGATGGGGTGAGGATAGTTTGGGATGTGTTTAAAGTGTTTTTTATACATTCTTGAATAAAAGGCGGGTCTTCGCTCCTGATCTGACTCTGACCGACTTCGGGTATCTTAAAACAACCTCTTCTTTCCTCGAGTTCCACTCCACTTATTCACCCTCAATCACTCAATGCAACATCCCCTTACCCTCCCACACAATATACACAAGTAAAACAAAGTAAAAGAAACGCCCTCGCTAATGCCCACTTCCCCTCCCCCTCACCCCTCCCCAACAACCCCCGAACAAACCACACACCCACCCCTCACAACATTCCCAATAACATGCGCATGCGCAACCTTCCCGCCCACACTCCTGCTGCCATAACCATCTTCATCCCGTCCGGAGGCCATCTGATCCAGCAAAGCCTCCGCTTCTTTCGAGTCGCGCGTATCAGGGTTGGCGCGGAGAAGGCACGAGAGGTGGTAGACGTGGCCGCAGGCGAAGCCGATGAGGGGTTCTTTCTCTGTGGAAGGGTTAGCATGGGATTGTTTCTGTGATTGTGAGGGGGACACGGGGGTTTTACCTTCTGCGTGGAAGACGTCTCCACAGCCGACGCAGTGGCCTGGTTTGATCTCCTCTTTGGCGTCTTTCTTGTCGATCTTCTTTGTCGGTATGGGGAGTTCTTCGTCGCCTGGGATTCTCGTTGGCGGGTCGTGAACTGCCAGATCGACCTCACTTGCCGACTCGTGCACGACCTCGAACCTCACTCCCTTCTTTCGGCCCGCTCGCAGCGTGTCCATGCCCATGCCTACTTCACCTCTCAAGACCTTGGCCACGCCCTCAGATATCGACATCTGGATTTCGAACTCCCTCACCAGTCGCTGTATACCCTGCTTCAACCCCTTGATGATGACTCCCTCGGGTATCCTGCGCACAACATCAATTGGATCGAAACCTTCATATCGTGCAGCGCCGACTTCCTCGAGCAGTCCACGAATGAACGACGGCTTGTTCATGCTATAATCCAAAAGATCCTCCCACAAATCAGGATGCTCTTTCGCAAACGCAATCGCCTGACCGACATCCGCAAGCTCTCCAATGATCAAAGACAGCGCCTCTTTCGTCTGTCCAGTCTTGGAGAGAATGTGCACGAGTTCGGGGATGTAATGCCTGTCCTTGCAGATCTTCGCGGCCTTGTCGTAGCTGTAGACTTCACTAGCTTTCAGGAACTCGAGGAGCAGAGGGCGGTCGTATTCGGCGAACAGTCGGACCGCAAGATCTGCATGTTCTTCAACAAGAGCGTGCCCTTCATCAATGACGGGATCTTTCCGTCTTCGTGGTGCTGGCGCACTGGATGCCTTCCCGTTCCAGAGTGCGCGGAGGTAGAAGAAAAGGAAGGGCTGATAGGCGTCTCCTTTACGAATGAGCTGATTCACCACGGTCGAAACATGTATCGCACCGCGATGTGCTTCCTCCACAAGGAGCTGTGTCGCTTCCGATGTAGCCTCTTCGAGCTCAGACAAAGGCGCTGATCGCATCTGTTCTCTGCTCACTCTCAGCATGAGCAGGCCAGGAACATCGTCGATGATCACGTCCAGCAGCTTCTCTTCACGAATGAGTCCAAACGCTTTCTCGGCATCTTGTAGAGCAATGTAGCATCGTAATGCTTCTCTGGCACGTCCGTCAGCGAGGTAAAGTCTTGCAAGTGCTTCCATGAGAATTCTCCAGTCGCGGCCTTTGACTCCATCTTCGACACTCTCTTCGGTGACCTCGCCGCTTTCCAGTCGATCCTCAATCGCACTGACGACGCTTTTCACGTCGAAGAGCTCAGGGTCCCATTGATCGAGTAGCCTGCTCAAGCGATCTCTGTCCTTGCCAATGTAATGACCTAGAATGACTTCGTACACCAGACTGGGAAGCGGCGGCTTCATCGCCGTAGAAGGGATATACGGCGTGATCTCGTCGAACTTGTCTGCCTGGGCAAAGGTCCAGACCCAGTGCTCCCAGCGACTGCTGGTGCCCAGCACCTTTCCAGCAACGACACCAGCCTCATCCCACTGATTTGCAGAAACGAGCTGCTGAAGCCACAGATCACCTATTCGTCTCTTCTCCTTCGATGCCGCAGAGTTATGAGCTCTCAAGGCGGCGTCAGTACTTTGCGAAGCTGTTTCATCCGCGAAGAAGTCTGCAAGCCCTCTTGCACCATCCTTCGATGGGGAACTTGGCGTTGAGCTATATTGCGACTGCTCGGCAGATGAGCCATCGACAGCTTCTGGGTGGTCGTCGATCAACTTCCATGCCTGGCCATATTGCTGATGTTCGAGAAGCCATTCCAGATGATCTGACAGCTCTCGCTTTACAGCAAGAACACAATCGTACGGACTGTGGATGAAGAGCTTGAGGCCAGGTTCCAGCGTGTACGGATGGGCATATACCGGTCTTCTTCGAATTTCCGGCGACGGCGTGACGTCTCGATCTGATCCGGGTCTTTTAAATGAGAAGCTTCTCCCATTAGTCTCCTTTCCACCACTACTACCACTCATAACACTCGCGTTTGACGAGAACATGCGAGTGGCGTATCCACCTCCAGTCAGGGTGCTGGCAGTGGCATCCCAAAGACCTTCCAGCCTGCCTTTCTGCTGTTCTCGCGTCGCTTTTTCGGGCAACGGAGGAGGCATGAACAGCGTACCAAGATGGTAGTCTTGTGAGGTAAATTTCTCGTATTGCGAGAGGTTTGACAATTCGTCCAGCTCATCTTCTTCGCCATTCACCACATTCACCAGTCGAAGCTGAGGGGCGAGACTAGTGTGCTTGACCCTTTTTCCTTCTGAATTGCCTCTACTGGGGTTGTAAGTTGAAGAGGTCTGGATTGGTTTGTCGTCATCATCCCTCGTCCGATACGCCAGAATAGCAAGCAGCGAAGGCGTGTAGAAGCTGATACCCGAGATGACGCAGTCGCGGAATTGGAGTTTGTGGATGATGTCCGCACTGCCAACCTGTCGTTTCGCATTTGGTGGCTGGGGAGTGGAACTGCCAGACTGCACATGCATTACCCAGGCAGTATCGCCCCATCCAACGACGAGCTTCTCGATCTTCTTCTTGCCCTGCTTCGAAGCCGTCGATTTGACAGTATCTGTGCCATTGACGCCGTTTGTAGCGTGGTGTGTGCCCCCTGTGGTCAAGTCGTCCGACTCCAATGCCTTCTCATCAACCCACTCACATCTTGCCTTCCACACCCCAGCCATCTCTTCCCAGCCAGTTCGATTTGGTCTGGCAGCGTGTGCTATTCGCCTCCAAGCGTCTTCTTGATGCTCGCTGCTTAGCTTGAGGTGACTCCTCATAATCTTGATTCCCTCCTCGTTGACCCAAACCACCCATTTCCCGCTCAAACTCCATTTAATGGTGCTGATAGTACCTTCCCCAGAATGCAAACTCGTGTCCCGACCAGTATTGCCGCCAATCCCTATTGCTCCCAACCATCCCGACGCCGCCGCCGCCGCGCTGTTGGTGTTCGCGTCTGTACTGACGCCTGCCTTGCCGCCCACCGTCAACACCAAGTTCCCTGCCAGTCCTCCAGAGAGATACGTCTTATCCGTCTTATACTCTGGGCTCAAGGCAACAGCATTTACAGGACGGGCAAAGTTGCGGAGCTGAACGTCCTGTGGATCGATCAGAGACGAGATGCACACATGGCCATCCAGAGAGCTGGTCGCAACGTATATCTGATTGTTGGGAGTGTTTGGCACTAGATTCTGCTGCTGATTTTGCTGGCTTTTTGAGGGGGTCCTGGGACTGCTCGTGCTCGTGGCTGTTCGTGACGGTGCAGCTATGCTTTTCTGACTGGCAGGCGGGGATGGAACGAGAGTCGCATTGCCAGTATCACTTCGAATCAGGACTGGAGGCGGTGGTACAGGGCTGATACTGATGCTGGTGACATTCGCCGAGTGGGCGCGATACGTTCGTATGCTGTCCAGAGAGGGCACTCCAAAAACGTAGACGCTTCCATTATGTGTGCCCACCACCATCTTGTCTCCTTCGACGGTGAAAGCGGACGTCGAGTTGCCATGTTGGGTGGTCTTGTATACCGAGGCAAACTTGTCCGACAGTTTGGCATACTTCAGCTTGGGCTCGTCCTCGTCCTCTTCCTCCTCATCGTCCTCGTCGCCATTGTCATTAGTCGCGGTGGCAGCTGCTGCGCTGGATTCGACGGGTCTATCGTGGTTTGATGGGCGTTCCGACTCGTCCGGCGCGGTCGCATGGACATCAGCAGACATGCTGCAGGCATCGAGGCTGCAGTGACAGTGTCGCAGAGTGGTTGGTATGAGCCAGAGCAGGCAGTCGTGAGGTAAGTATCGTGAGGTCCAGCAAGCTCCGACTTGCCGAGACCGAGATGCGTCAAATGATCAGCGGCAGCTCCAGCAATCTTCAATCAATACAATAGCTAAGAATATTTCAGTGATAGTATCCGCAATGGCATCGTCCAGAGCTGCTACTTGGATCGCATTTGGCAGCATCGTCAAGAGGACGTTGACGACGACAACCCCAATTCGAAGCTCTCCTCTGTCGTCGCAGTGCAAGCTTCCGCACCACCAAAGCCTCACATCCACCTCGAGAAATCCCGCCCGCAAGATCCCTCGCAACCACTTCACTTCCAACCGAGTCGTACGGCAGGAGAACAAGACTGTCAACGAGAGTGAGAAATCGACTTCGAAAGCGCTCCCAAAGCGCAACGCTGCCAGCAAACGCGCCACATCAAACTCTCTCCGAAAAGTCGCGATTGAGGCGCAACGATCGAGAGGCTTGATCAAGAAGAGTGGAAAGACACGTTATGTCAACCCTGAGGCAGATACAAAAGATGTCACGGGGTACTGTGCGGCGGAGACGTACAACTTGAGCACTGCTCGCCATGCGCTGCAGCGAGAAGGATATGAGACGGACCCTCTGAAAACAGGACTACGCGCACAAGTGCTACATGCTCAGACGCCCAACTTTGTCGTCAAGGATGACGAATCCGGCGAAGAACGACCACAAGGTGTAGGCGATGTCTTCGTCTTCCCCTCAGGATGCGTCGTCACATGGAACGTACCCCAAAAAGTAGCCCACACCATCGTCGAGAGAGTCCTCGTCACCGCAGCCGGCTCCGACAGCCATCCTGATAAGATGGAAATCGAAGACCTCGAATACATCGAAGACCCCTCCCGCGAAACTTCCAAAATCCTCGGCGAGACCATCATCCTCGGCACCAAGCCCAGCGACCACCACTCTCCGGACACCACCACCCTGGAAGACGACTTCTACAATCGCAGCCCTGAGATCGACAACATCCTCGCCAAAATCGCCTTCTCCTCCGCCCTCGCCCGCAGCACCAAACTCGCCGTCCTCGAAAACGCCCTCTCCCACTACCTCGACACCACCCAGCATATCCCAAAAGTCCTCGCTCGCGGAAAAGCGCTCCGCATCAACCGCCGCCAGATCCTGCAACGGACGGGAGAACTTCTCGAGATCCGCTCCCAGCTCAACCTCTACTCTGAAATCACTGACTCCCTGCCCGACCTCTTCTGGGACTCTCCCCACGAACTTGGGTTAGAGGGGTACTACGAAATGGTCGGCCGAGCCTTAGATGTCGGCGTCAGGATCAAAGTCCTGAACGAGAAGATGGACTACGCGAGCGAGATTGCAGCTGTGTTGCGGGAGAGGTTGAGTGAGAAGCATAGCAGTATGTTGGAGTGGATGATCATAGGGTTGATTTGCATCGAGGTGGGCTTTGGAGTCGTGCACTTGTGGAGGGAGAGCGAGGCGCTGGAGGATAAGGATGATGAGAGGAGAACGAGGGAGTTGTTTGAGGTTTGGTTGGAGAGGGAGCTGAAGAAGGGAAACTGATGACTTGATTTTATTTTGGATGATGTGAAATGAGATCTCAGCTCTAGCTCAACTCTCAACTTTTTGTTTAGCTACCTGCTAATGCCCTTGTTCTGCTCAAAATGAAATGCACGGCATTGTCATCTCTCCGTTCCCCCACAACCGACTAAGCTCTCAATCGCGCTTCGGATTGCTCAGACCGCTTGCGAGTACTGGGGATAGATATTCCAAATTGAAAAAAAAAACAAAAAGTTCAGCCACAACGAATCGACTACAACGAATCGACTACAACAAACCACCTGCGAGGTTTGGAAAACGACCTCGAAAAATCACGATCGCCAGTCTACGTATACACCAACATCTATACGTCATCGATCCAGCCTTCCAGTCCTTCACAACACACATATCCCACAACACCAACCCCATCAACCCCATCAATAAGCCAATCCATCCCAACCAATCCGACTCCCCTTGTCAACAATGTCCTTCCTCCGCAACTCTTCCTTTCTCATTGGCGTTCTAAATCTCTCCGCCATCACCACCTCAACTATATATCTCAGATCCCACATAATCCACAACCTCGAAGAACAAGAAGCCCGCCTCGACGAAATCGAAGGGACGTTGAGGGGGCATATCGGATTGATTGAGGATTCTTTGAACAGGATTGAGGGGAGGGAGCGGGAGGGGGAGAGAGGGTGAGTTTTTTTTTGTTTTTGATGGGGGGAGATGAGTGGCTGCGTGGGTTGGGAGGTGTGTGCTAATGTGGTGTGGTGTTTAGGAGGGAGTTGTATGAGCGAAGGGGACGGGATGGGAAGAAGTGAGGTGAGGGGTGGGTGAAGGAGGCTTGTTTGGATGTGGATGACAATGGAAGGAAGGATGTTTTTGTTGGAGTAGGTAATGGAATTCTGATTCGTATTTCAGCATCACATACCGCATCGACGGCAACCACAAAATCATTCGCTCAATAAATCAGTCTTGCACGTGGCGAGATCGGGAAAGTAATACTCGGGCAAAAGGGAGCAAGCAATTAGAACTACGTGACGGAAGCAAAAGTGGCAGCCTACATCAATTCTCAGCAGCAACACGCACGAAAGGCCCATCAATCACCCCCTTTCAAAATAAAATAAATCGATATCCCAGAACCGCATCGTAAAACCACGACAACAACACCGTAAACCTGTTGGCCTGAGACTAATCATCCTCACAACAACGCCTCGAAACCAATGCCCAGAGCAAAAAACACTCGCACTCTCCCTCTCAAACAATGGCAGCCTAAACTCCATCCCCAACAGCACACGCAAACATCCCCTTCGTTTTGCACCGGTTTCCTATACTTTGTAATACATCCATCTTGGCAACCCGTGTCCCAAAGGATGCTACGATATACGAAGCTAAAAACTCCGCGCTTTACCCAAAGCAGCAAGGCGAAGCCTCTCCACACGGCCTGTTTGGGAAGGAGTGCAGGTTCAGCTGGCGGTGTCTGTCGCACTCGGGAAATGCAATGGCCCTATCCTATGCCGGGGCAGGTTTTACGTCCGTTGACTCAGCCTGGTGAACCGCGTGGTTTGGGTTTTGGCTGCGAAGGCTGAAATGTGTGATGTGTGAGGGCTTGGCGTTGAAGGCAGGCGGTTTGGGGAGGATGGTACAGTATATGATGGAACATCAAGACCTTCTCCTCTAATTCCAAGTCCATTCCCCATCACCAACCCAACCCACCAACAAAATGCACCTCGCACACCCCTTCATCCTCTCCCTCTTACCCCTCCTCCCCTTCACAACCGCCCAAACCTCCCTCTACAAACCCTGCCCCCTCCTAGGCCCCTACTTCCCCGCCCCGCGCATCGACCCCAACTCCCCGGCCCTCAAATCGACGTTCAACGCCTTCACCTCCTACATCGACTCCTACCTCGCCGCCGGCACCGGCGACTTCGGACCCATCACGCCCAACACCACCTCTTTCAGCCTCAGCCTCTTCGCGGGTGGGAATCTCGTCCGGAACGGGAATGGATCAGACCCGCTGTTCTACGAGTATCATCATGGTGCTGGGGTTGAGAAGCCGGATCGAGGGAGTGTATATGCGGCGGGGGATTTGACGCAGATTTTAACTGTGCTGGCTTCATTGGTGGAGTTGGGTGTGGAGGGGTGGGAGAGGAGTATTGTGGAGTTTTTGCCGGAGTTGGAGGGCTTGTCGACTGGAGGTCCGCTCCGAGCGGTGCAGTGGAGGAATGTTACGTTGGGGGCGTTGGCGGGCCATATGGCTGGGATTGTGAGGCATTGTATGTGAACCGCTCCGAGAGTCGTGGTGTGTTGATGTTGAGCTGATGATTCGTGTGTAGCGGATGCCTGCAGAATCGACGGGCGTTGTCAAAAGGATATCTTCCTGAAGAAGCTGGCGTCGAAACCTCCCGTCTACCTCCCGGATACGACGCCGATCTACTCGCGCGCCGCCTTCCAACTGCTCGCCTTCGCCCTCGAAGCGAAATGCGGCCAACCCTTCGCACAGATCCTCCAAGACCGCATCCTCGCCAAACTCAACCTCAGCAGCACCTCCCTCCTCAAGAACACCTCCGCACCACCTTTCGGCCACGGCCTCTCCAACTCCTCAACCCTCGGCGAACCCGCCTCCCTCTCCCTCCTCACCAGCACCGCCGACCTCGCCACCTTCGGCCACAGCTTCCTGACATCCTCCCTGCTCCCCCAATCCACAACTCGCCGCTGGCTGAAACCCTTCACCTCCACCTCCAACATCGCCAACTCCGTCGGTCGACCCTGGGAGATCTACCATTACAGGGACAACGCCACCGGCACCATCATCGACGTCTACACGAAAACAGGAACTGTGGGGAGGTATAGCAACTACTTCGGTCTCGCGCCGGATTACGGCGTCGGGTTCTCGATTCTGGCGTTGAACAGCGAGGGCGAGGCGCCGGATTTGAACGCTTATGCGGATATGGCGCTGTTTGCGCTGTTGCAGCTGCAGAGTCTTGCGGAGAAGGAGGCTCAGGCTACTTATCCTGGGACGTACACTTCCGCTGGTAATGCCTCTTCCATCGTGCTTAACATCACGGACTCGGGCTCGGACCCGGGTCTCGCTGTCACGCACCTCGTCGTCAATGGCACGGATTGGCTTGCCACGATTGCGGAGCAGAGTGGTATCTTGGACCCGGCAAATCTCGACTTTAGATTGTATCCTACCAATCTCGTTGAGGGAGGCAAGAGGGTGTGGCAGGGTGTGATCCAGGACAAGAGTGCGTTGGCTGATTTTGGAACGCCGACGTGCATTTCGTGGCAGACGGTTGGAGAGCTGGAGAGAGGTGGTCTGGCGCTTGATGCATTCGTGATCGAGGTTGATGATAGTGGTGAGGCGAGGACTGTGGTGTCGGATGCGTTGGGCGTGAGATTCCAGAGGTAGGCATGAGAAGCGCTGGGTTTAGATCATTGTTACTTTCGTAGCGGTCAGTCCTTCTTTTGCAGCGACATCCAGAAGCTGTCCGTCCATCATGCCGTCCAGGTAGCACTCGCCAATGAATCGATACATCCCCTGTCTGTCCTGCTCAGGCCGGATGACATAAAGCGCATGGCCCCCATAAAACGCAGCGATCACATCACCAGGCACTGCTGCCTCAGGGAAGATGCCGATCCTGTTGCCTTTCGTCCTTCCGGCACGCCGATCACGACACACACTCCGCAGGACATGTCGCATATTATGCCTCCAATAACGATGTTCCGGCCTCATCTTCTCGATCGGCTCATCCAAGAATTCCCAGTCAATCACCTCGCCCCTTGCGTTGCCAACTTCATCAGCACTCCACTGTGCGTCCGCGTTCAGGATCCTTTTGACATCACGACTTGTGAGGTTGGGAGACCAAGCTTTCATGTGCTTGCCCCATTTGATTTTAAGTTGGGACGGGACGTACTCGCGGCCGGCTGTTAGTGTGATTGTACGGAGCGTGTCGAAGATAAGAGCGTAGATTTGGAGGGTTGAGGAGGTGACTTGAAGTTGGGCGGTGGAGTGAGGGAGAGGGTTGTAAAGCATGGGATAGTCTCGATCGCTTCGGCCGCCTGTGTTGAGGGGACGGATGCGGTATGGGATTCGCCAATCGGGCACCCACGATGGTAGTGGACTCTCTTCTGCCCCGCGAGGAGGTCGACAGTCGTGGTCGTGGCAATTTGCTCCAACGTAGCCCAGTATCTCAAGATCTCCGTGCTCCAGGTAGTAACGTGCCACGTTGAGGAACGTATCACGTACGGATTTGGAGTAATCCACAGCAAGCAAGTCTTTTGCGTGAACCTGGTCAACGTCTGTAGCGTGTGGGAGTGCAGCGAATACCTTGTCCCTCGCATCTGAGCAATGTGTCAATCTCAACTCTCGAATTAGAGCCATCAATTTCTGTTTCTTGGCAAGAGATGTTGATGACGTAGTTCGGTTTTTCTCGGCGACATGCAGGTCGAAGAACGGTGAGCCGACGTTGACGCCACCAGAAATCATCAGCATGTACTTGTCGGGCATGTCGCGCAGTCCACCGTAAGTACCATGAAACTCGTTGAAGGCATGCAGCTCTTTCCAGGTGAATGACCATGGCCCACAGTAAAAGACGGCGTTGTTGCCCGTGATTTCCTGTTGTACCCATGTCCTCCCCCAGTAAAGGGCTTTGAACATCTGCACCATCTCGGCCCACCCAACAAGAACATCGCTCTTCGGTCGATTTTGAAAGAATGGTTGCCGAGAAATGGCTGCCTGCCATAGATGGAGTGCTGTACGCTGCGTATTTCTGTTAAAGAGCTCATGCGTGAAGTTGGAGACTGCCTGCATTACTCCTAGAGCAAGCTCGGTGTCAGCGTTCGCTGGGCCTATCCATGCCATGACCGTTTCAGCGTGCTCATAGATGTGCTTCATGATTTTTACCTGCTCCGCTCGCTCGACAAGATCATCCTGGTTGATGCAAAGAGCATCGACCCAAAATCTGTGGCCGTTGGAACGGGCGATTGGTCCCAGGTGAGCAAGTGCGTCTTGAAGGTTTGGCCGGGTCGATTTCAGCTGACCATTAATCATTATGGTGGATTGTGCAACTGGGGTGCTCAGTGTCTGGCCATCTTGCCAAGCGTAGGAGAGGCAAGCGTAAGGCGGCGCATCATTCAGATATACCTTTTCCAGCGTGCAGTTCGTCCCGGTGTCATCGATGAAGGCTAAGAGGCGTATCTTGTTTGCTTCCAGCGGATTGTATAGCGAAGCCATTCTCGTAAGGTTGCCAGCCGTTCAAAGGAGGAAGCCTACCTCTGGAGATCGGCAAAAATAACATCGTTCAGCAGATCAAAGCCCAAGTGACCCTGGATCCATGGTATCCTCGAGTGAGCAAGCGCTGCGGAAAAGGTCTGAAGCACTTTTAGAGGTGATTCAGCTGATACCAGCAGGGTACCTATTGTGGGGGCGCTGCATCGAGACAGCTCTGTGTGCAAGCTGAGGAATGTTACCTTCGACACCTCCACTCGCCATTGATACAGCTAGCAAGATATCTTGTTGGGTTTGAAGAGTGTCCAAACGACGAGGTGAGGTCGAAGGAGCATTCACGGGACGATCCGAACGGGACCCACATCTGACGTTCTCGATTCGACAATTGACTTTCGGAGAGGGCATCATTGGATCAGATCCATGTTGGTCCTCTTCGATCTTTTGTCCTCGACATTCACTCAACCTCCTCGCCACTTTTTCGAATTCAACTAGATACCTCTTCACTGAGCGTGTCTCTACCTCATACCGAGCACAATCGAAACCGACACCCGTCTCAACAATGGCATCGAAGCAAGCGCTCTCGAGAGCGGCGACAAAAGCAGTTCCCGCCGGCAAACGATCATCGTCCAGTCGAGCCAGCTTCCTCGCGCAGCAAGCGTATGCATCACGAATCGCCAATATCTCATACCAAGCAAGAGCACACCGAAAGCAGCAGCAGCTCTACCGATCCATATTCGCCGTCGCCGTCGCAGGAGGCCTTGCAACGGCCTCGCAGTTCTACATCAACGATGGCAACTTTTTCAGACAGACCCAAGCCGAAGCACCGGCGAAGGAAGAGGAGGACGATCATGAACTCATATTCGAAGAGTCGAGGAAGAAGGCCAGCAATAGCAAGGAGGAGAATCGAGATATGATCTCAAGTCAACACCATCAAGTCAAGCGATCGTGGGCGGCTCCTGGCGTGTATGCCTGGGGCAGTAATACAGGAAGAGTCGTTGCGCCAGACAGTACGGAGAACGTTATCAAGACCCCCAGGCGAATACCGTTCTTCGACGGAAAGCTGTTACGGGATGTCAAGCTGGACAGGAATTTTGGAGCGGCGATTGATGAGCAGGGAAACCTGCTGCAATGGGGCTTGGGATATGCGCCAGATATCAGAGAGCCAGTCGCAACATTGAAGGGGAAGAATTTGATTGCATTGACGATATCGAAGGACCGCATACTGGGTTTGGGAGGCAACGGCAAAGTCTACAGCATACCCGTATCTGCAGAAGAGCAACAAGAAGGCATCAAACCATCAGAGTCGAGTTGGATCCCCTTCTGGCATGGTTCCAGCAAGATCTCATACCGCACCATTTCGCCTAAAGACCTCGGATACTCTGAGAAGATCACATCGATCGCAGGCGGTCTTGAGCACGCATTGATGTTGACATCGAAAGGCCGTGTCTTCTCGACAGCTTCGGCATCAGACAACTTTCCAAGTCGTGGTCAGCTTGGCATCCCGGGCCTTACATGGATCACCAGACCTGAAGGCGCCTACGACCAGCCGCATGAGATCACAACACTACGAGGCTTTCAAGTGTTGAAGCTTGCATGTGGCGACTACCATTCGTTGGCTTTGGACAAAGACGGCCGTGTCTTCGCATGGGGCGACAATTCTTCGGGCCAACTGGGCTTCGACTACAGTCCCGAAGCCAGCATTGTCGATGTCCCGTCGCTCCTCCCCACTCAACGTTTATACTCCGGCTGCTCGCAACAGCCATGCATTACTCACATCGCTGCTGGCGGCACTAACAGCTACCTCACCGTGGATGCCACCCGCTTGGCTTCACCAAAAGACGACCCCACCGACCCTCGCGTCAAACTCAGCATTGGTCGTATCACTGCAGATACGTTCGCCTTCGGCTCTGGCATCATGGGCAATCTGGGCAACAGCCGCTGGACGCACGTCCAAAATACACCAACCAAGATCCCCACCCTCAGCGGCCTGTTCGAGTACGACGAGAAGACCAACGAAACTGTGCCCATCCGCCTCCAAAACCTTAGCGTCGGTGCCACGCATGCTGCTGCCGTTATGAAGAACATCACCTACACATCCGCCTCCGACAAGACATCTGATGACGACACCAACTGGGGCGCGGACATCGTATTCTGGGGCGGCAACGAGCACTACCAGCTCGGCACAGGCAAGAGGAACAACGTCTCAACACCCATTTACATTCAGCCTCTCGACATGGAAGCGGAGGTGAAGCGGGCGAAGAAGAGCAGTGGTGGAAAGGAAGAGCACAGGTTTCACATCACGCCGCGGACAACAGCCAAGCTGGGCGATGGGAGGAAGATAAGTGTTGAGCAGCGAGTGGAGTGTGGGAGGAATGTTACTGCTGTCTACTCTGGGACTTGAAGAGAGGTCTGCGCAACAGCTGGAGAAATGTTTTGAGTAAAGAGGACGTTTCTGTTTAGCGACTTGTACACTTTAGATGAAATGATATGATGAATCTAAACTCAACCCACCGGCCTTCTTCTTTGGTGGTGAATCTTGTCTTCTCTGAGCGACGACGACAGACCGCGACCCGCCAGCGTCATCTCCATCACAGCATGACCCCGGCATCGCCAAATATTACGATGGCACTGTACGAACAATGCAAATGAACAAAGCAGCAAAAGCACATTGACAGCGCAACAAAAGAGACGGCATGAGAGACATGAAAACCACCACGAACAGCTTCAAAACTATTGATATCTACCATCAACCCCAGGGCACAGCAAGAACCTGCCAGAGTCCTGCATCATTATCTCCGCTACCACAACACAACCGCCAACCAAGTTGTCCAAACATGATCATCCGATGGAAGGGAAAGCAGGCACGCACGCAAGCACGCACAAGTCAAGACTGGCGGATATGAGACGGGAAGGAGGATGAAGCATGGGCAACGAGTTCAATCACGGCTTCATCTTCAATACACCATGCTATCTACCAGGGCCTGCGTCAGCTTCACCTGTGGAGGGTTGCTGTGAAGTCGTGAAGTCGTCGTGTTGGTGACGCCACTTCGGTCGACTGGCTCGCGGTGGTGTCTGTGGTTGTTTGATGAAGTCGCGCCCTTGCGATCGCCTGGCTCGGTGGATTCGCGTTGGTGGTGATGCCGGCTGTGGAGGCTTGTTGTGAAGTCGCCGTGGTAGTGACGCCACTTCGGTCGGCTAGCTCGCGGTGGTGTTGTGTAAGATGGCCTGAAGGCGTGACCCAACTGCGGAGGGGTGTTGGTGAAGTCGGCCCAGTTGAGGAGGTTGAGGAGGGTGACTTGTCGTCAAGTCGTGAAGTCGGTTCGACCAGTCATCGAGGCTTCGGCCTGTCTCAGCTTCACCCTTGCGGGCTACTAGACACCGCACACCACGATAAGGTGCAGGCCATCGTGCGGCAGTCAGTATCTCGTATCGGGGGTGTGGAACATACCATCTCTGGGTGCGACGCCTGGGACAGCCGTCCACCCAGAGGGCGGGCGCGGGTGTGTCGGCGCCAGCCTGCCAAGCAGCACGGGTACGTAGGCGTCTGGCAGTGGCCGCACACTGTAACGAATTCCCCACCGAGCTGGTGTTGGCCACCCCCTCTGCAGTTTTGGTTTCTGTGTCCGACCGAAGCCAGCTGGGCGCCATGGGAAGCTGCGATGTTGCGGACGCGAGCAAAGAACTGCACTCTCTTGTGTGAACCCCGCCCTAGTTTTGACACAGACGTGATGTTGAAGTCGCAATTCACGAATGTTGGATTCGCGAGTACCCCTTCACCTCAGCGCAGTGAAGAGGCCTGTGCCATGGCCATGACCGCCGAGCGAACACCAGACACGCGCTCGACGCGAGCTGATGGCGCTATGTCGCACGCACCCTCGAGAAACTCGTCGTCGAGAGCGCACCAGCTCTGCAGGGGCCAGTCGGGAGACTGATGCGATCAATCCAGCTGAACCCTACGCGATGGGGCCGAACACACATCCGGCATGGCTCGAAGATCGACCAAGATGCTATCTTGCCTGAACGCGAAAGGTGAAGAGTCAGCAAGTGTCAGAAAGCAAGAGGAAGGGAGTGGGTTGATACGTACAGTACACACACCAGAGGCCTTCATGTTCGTGTGTCGACACCCATGCTAAAGGATGCCCTTTGTTTTTACCAACACCCCGGCCATGGAGGGTAAAGCCTGTGACTTTGACTAAAGGGGGTGGACAGGGGGGTGCAGGGGTGCGGGGTGATATCAAACCTTGGCCTGGCGACTCGGTGCATTCACGCACAGCCGGCACCCTGCAGGCTGATGCGGCATGAAGATGAGAGAAAAAGACAGGTTGGTGGAAGCGCGGCGAAAAACAAAATATTTATAGGTGGGCGTGCTCAGAATTTCGCGCCGTGCCGCGAATTCGCGAGTCCGGAAAAAGGCGCTAGCGCTCTGGTGCCTTCCGTTTTGGGCGAACTTCATCTGTGCAAACGCTGCAGATCGAGATCTGGCCGCTTTCACTCGGTCGGCCAAACTTCACAAAATTCGACGTGGAGGATGATGGGAGTGATATTTACTTGCGAGAGAGCTTTCGCGGAGTGAAGTGGTGGATTTGGGGGGTGACTGCCTCGTCGGGGTAACGCCAGCGGATGAAGTGAATTCGGTGAAATTTGATGCCTCAGGCATGAAAACCACTTTCGTATGCCACACACTAACCCGAAGCACTTCCTCTTGATGTAGCGATATATACTGATGTGCTTGACAGCGCGAAAAGAAGCACCTATTCAGACTTGACAGTCCTCTGCGGTCTGAAACGCTTTCACGTCCACAAAGCTATCGTATGCATGAGATGCCCGTATTCTGCGCCTTGCAAAGCAGAAATATGGAGAGTAGGCTTCCTAATCTCGTGATGCATCCGAAGACGGGTAAAGAATCGCTCATTCTTGTTGCAGGAAGGCACTGAGAACGTCGTTTCTCTCGAAGTCGACGACAACAGCGATGAAATTGAAGGCCTGGGAAAAGATGACTCGCGAGCAGTTCAGTGCATCAATAAGTGCCGTAAATGGAAGCCTGCGAACCGCATCAAAGCGGAAGATTTGCTCGAGAGGATTCTCGACTTCGTCATCTTTCTGCCCATGGAAATGTTCGAGTAGAATGTGAACGCAAGACACGGCCTTCAACAACCGCATGTTCGATATCATCTTCACGGCACTGATAAAGATACGTGTTGCTTAGGGTTCGTTCTGCCAGAGTTCGATGATGCAGACGAAGATGACATGATGTAGACTGAGGAGTCTTCAGATGAAGAGATGTCAGATGATGAGTCGATGCATTCCTAGCATGATCCGGGGTATGACATAGACATAGATCAAACTAGCAGATGGGGATTATGATGGAGATGTCAACATAAGTCAGGATTATCGAGATCAGAATGTCCACGGAAGATTAAAAATCGTACAGATGTTAATAGCATTTCATTTTGAACAATTAACAAAGCCTCACGTCTCACGTTGGCAGCGCCGAAAAAATCTTCGCGGCTTCGATTCTACGTAGATGTCACTGAGATTGTTGCCACAGGCTCAAGGCTGAGTCAACTCGAGCGTGATCCTAGCTGCAAGAACAAAGGATGCACAATGGTTTTGCAAGTCAAAGAACAATTTGCTGCCGGATCTGTCAACACCTCAATTCGTCCAAGTCTCTTACGACCTCTTCAAAATCTCAGGGTACCTTCCCTACCCTACGTCAGGTGAACCTGGAATGCACATCTCTGGCATCATCCCTTGCAGCTATCAGAAATGTCTGAACCAATCGATAGAGACGACTCGGACCGGCGTGTGTTTCCGAAATTCTTTACAGAACACCTAGACCTTCCTGTGGACGCTTAGGCTCGAGGTCGGTATGCGAGGTGTACTTATCAAAAGCTGGCAAGGCCCTGACATAATGCAGATCATCTCCGCAACGAGATCGAAGCATGGTATGAGACCCTAGACGAGCATGAGGGACACTATCGCAGGGTGGTCAGAGCATCCGTGGCTTTGATGCAAAACCTCGACGGTATTGACCCGAGATTGGAAGAAATCTCAACGCAGCTCGATGATCAGCTGGAAGACCTGCGCCATGTCAAAGCCGCCGCCGACGTGAACATGAATGTTTTCCGGCCAGTGGCAGAAAGCCTCGAGCAATTCGCGCGCTTGCGAAATAGACAGCAACATTTCCTCGAGAAGCTTATCATCTTTCTCTTTGCAAAGAAGGAGAAACGGGTCAACGACAATCGACAGTGGCGACGGCAGGGAGTCGACAGTGGCCTCGTAGCTTTCGGCGGGCAAGATCATTACGACCAACTCGTGAGGGAGAAGCTCGAAGCCAAGTCTCGATCAGGCGAGGGGCAAAGCGGCCGGCCGAAAACCGCCCAAGAAGAAAATGTGGGAAAGGAATCCCAAAAGTGTTCTGGATGCAACAGGCGCAATTACCAAACAACGCACCACAAAGGCTGTCCCCAAGGCCTGGCAAACGACCTATTAGAGCTACCCGATGCTGTGGACTGCCTACCAAAAGTCCCAATTCTGGATGGCTCGCAAGATTACAGCCGCCCTTAAGACATGAATGGCAGCATGGACGTCGAATTTCTCAGGCTCTACGTCCGGACCGATGAGAACGATACTGTGATTGATCGACTGGTCGAGAACACGCTCCAATTTCCATCGCTCGGCGTATTCGTAATTGTGGGAAGAGAGGAACATCAGGTAACGCATCACGCCAAGTCAAAGTTTATGGATCTTTTTTTTCCCTGAAATTATCGAAACCTTCACCGGTTGCTGGCGGTCCAAGACCCTGTACTTGTTCAGGAGGCGGAGCTGGCACGCACCCCATGCCGAATGCCGAACGTGGACGAGAGCGAATGAAACTTTTGCTGAGCTTCTTTTCAGACCACACCTCATCTTCCATCTTGGTCGGACATGCCATATCATGGCCGCCGTCATCGGCAACACTCATTTGAGCTTCAGAAGCGTACATATCACCTCAGCTTCGAATCGAAAATAATGTGTCTCGAAGTTCTAATAAGTGCTACCTTCGGTGGCAACGCCCTGCAGACGAGATTGCACGGAGCGACATGAGCGGAGCCGCCGATATATGTAAGTTCGAACCGGTATAGACTGAGTCCTTCGAGACGATTTCCAGACTCTAACACCCACATGGCTTGACGCCAGTGCTCACAGCCTGCCAGATAAGCAAGAAACACCGAGTCGGCGGGCTCCTCTGCTATGTCAGGACGATCATCCCTCTGTGAGCGGACCCGGCCTGTCAAGAAATGGAGCACCGCACGAGAGGCCCACGCCAGGCACGCCTCTTGCGTGAGGAAGCGAGACAATCGTCAATATGCATGCTGTGCGGGTCAACACCAGCGGTCGTATGGAGGATGTAGACCTTGAGCGCAGGCTTGATCAGGACGCCGGCTTCGAATCCTGCCAGCACGTCACGATTTGTGGGTTTCTCGGTGCTGCCGTGCCTCACTGAACGACTTTTCTGTCTTCTCTTATTAGGTACAACCCATTGCATCTCGCAAGCAAGCTTCCTTGTCTCTTTCTCTGTGTGCCTTCTTGTACTGTCCTTTTGATCCACTCTCTTTTCGCGCTTCGCGCAGACGCTCTTTTGAAACACAGTCATTCGTTTAATCACAGTCCTTACAAAGTCCAAAATGAGAACGATGCGCAGCTTTGCGATTGTCGCCGCGTCAGCTGGCATGCTCGTGCCCACGGTGTCCGCCAGTGATTTCGGCGGAGACCAGAACATAGTGCTCTATTGGGGGCAGAACTCGTACGGCAATGCCACTGGCGACTATGCACAACAACCTCTCGTTACATACTGTGCGAACGCAGACGTCGATATCATCCCAATGGCCTTCATCACGGCAATTACAAGCGGCGAAGGTGGCCAGCCCGTGATTAACTTCGCGAATTCTGGCTACAACTGTGCCATCTTCCCTGGCACGCAGCTCTGGAACTGTGCATCATACACCCAAGAGATCAAAACATGTCAGCAGGAATATGGCAAGAAGATTCTCATCTCTATTGGTGGTCACGGTTATAGCGAGGGAGGATTCGAGAATGCGCAAAGCGCGGAGAACGCGGCCCACCTTCTGTGGAACATGTTTGGACCCGTCAACAGCTCTAGCCGTACTCTTCGACCATTCGGTGACGCCGTCCTCGATGGTTTCGACATTGACATCGAAGAGAAGAGCACCAACCTCCGGCCTTTCGCCTTCGAGTTGAAGGCTCTCATGGATGCCGATCAATCGAAGTCGTACTATCTTACCGCCGCGCCTCAATGTCCTTACCCAGACGCAAACCTCAGCCCCTTGCTCAACGACCCCCAGGGCAGCGTTCCATTCGATGCGCTCTTTGTTCAATTTTACAACAACCCCGCTTGCGAGGTCGACACTTTCACCCCAGGCACTTCAATACAGAGTGGTTTCAACTTCGACACCTGGAACAATTGGGCCGTGACGCAGTCGTCCAATCCGAACGTCAAAATCTTTTTGGGGGTTCCTGCTGGACCGACTGGCGGCCAAGGATACGAGAGTGGCGTGGCGCTGAAGCCTGTTATCGACTATTGCAAGAAGTTCTCCAACTTCGGTGGTGTTTCGGCGTGGGATGCCTCGCAGGCGTACTCCAACCCACCTTGGTTGAGTGAAGTGAGGGCGGATTTGGCATCGTCCAAGCCGACTACTACCTCCCATTCGACCACAGCCTCGTCGACCACCTCTGCTTCGTCGACTGATACGGTCTCAACTGGCAGCGCGGTCTCAACTAGCAACACAGTCTCGACAACTGTTTCGAGTAGTACAGTCTCGATATCCAGCATATCTTCGGTCTCAAGCAAATCTTCGACCTCAGGCACTATTTCGCTGAGTTCTGCATCCAGCGCCCCTTCACCATCAAGCACTACGTCGACGAAGGGCAGTTTCACGCCCAGCGCCCTTTCAAGTTCCTCCACGTCGTCTAGCAACGATTCGTTCAGCAGCACTTCGTCCAGCGCCGTTTCGTCCAGCGTCGCTTCGTCTAGCACGGGGTCGACGTCTGGCACTGCTTTGAAGTCTAGCACTGCTTTGACCAATTCTTCGTCGTCGATCGCAACGCAGACCAGTACTTCACATACCAGCAGTTCCCAAGAACAGACCCGGACGTCGCTGCCAGAACACTCTAGCATTACGTCGTCGAAAGGACCAAGCTCCACGGGCACGACCTTGCCAACCAATGCATCATCGTGGACTTTTTCTGTCCGATCATCGAGCGCATCATCCAACGCTACAATCACCGCGCCAACGTCGAGCTCTTACGGACGAGGGCCAACAGCGTCTAAAGGAAGTTCCAGCATTTCCTCGTACCAGACCGGCTCGTCTCCTAAGCCAACAAGCACCGGATCTTCAAGCGCTGCAAGACAGACTTGGAGCTCAAGCGGAGAGAAATCAACAACGTGCACAGAATCTCGAAGCAAGTTCACGCACGACAATAGTGCCATCTCAGCGCCAACCGCCACTCGTTTTACCCGTACATCTCTCAATACTACGACTGCAATGCACACGCCTACCTCCTATGTACTGGGGCAGATATCGTTGACGATGTGTACCAGCGAGTTCTCATCTCAAGTACCTGTCGAGAGCTCGTCACGTTTGACTTCCTGGAGTGCGATGACGATTGTGACGACTGCCCCGAGCAGCCTTCCGCCTTACAGCACTCCTCAGGGACCGACCAGCCAGTTGACCCCTACGCCTGCTCCATACTCTAGTATTTCTACTTCGACCCTTTCCGGAAGCCCAAAGAGTGGGCTCGGTCCAAAGTCTTCGAGCTGGACCAGCCAGTCTACCCCGGCATACTCTGGCGCCCCAGCCTACAACGGCCAGAACACCGGCAGCAAGTCATCCCCGATGCCTCTCTCCTATTCTAATGCCTCGCTTTACAGCAATGCGCGACAGAGCACAGGCACTGAATCTGGACCAACGCCTTCTGGATTCCCAGTTGAAGTTGTATTCGTCGGGTGTTCATGTCAGCCAGCCACAGTGTACCTGTAGGTGGGCTGCAGCTTGCAATCACATGAAGAGTCCGTATATCAAATCTCTCTGGGCCGTCCTACTCTGCTGTCCCTGAGAGCGTGATCAGTGAGATCGCGGCGCCAACTCCTATGCCTCAGCCCGATTGTGGAGTAGGTTCCAACCGCGCCCGATAAGCGGTGCAGAACCAATGCACAATAGGCAATTGGACGATATGATCACATAACGCTCGACAAGGTTTGAATTCGGCATTCGTCCACAAAGATCCGGTGCAGGGGCTCTAATGGCGTAAATTCTAGTATTAGAACATTCAAGACATGTAATATAGATCTCGTTAGCATAAGCTATAGCCTTTCTTCAAATCTGTCCATATAGGGCCAAGGAGCTCGTTGAGTCATCGCCTCGGAGTCATGTGCTATGAGATCGCACATATTTCCAACGTTTGCCTAGAATCCCGACAACAATACAACACTCATAATGTACGCTACGACAAGCTGAAATATTGCAGCCATCTCAACCACCCACAACAGGAACACTCAATGCTAACAAATTCACATCACAGATGTACCACCTAACTTCCAACGAAATCGGGACGCTCCCTACCTCTCCTTTTCGTCAACCGATACCCCATCACTAAATGATCCTCAGCCTCGCAAAGTCCAACTCCTCAAAACCCCTTGGCTCCAACCCACTCACATCATACAACCTCTTCCGCTCCGGGTCCGCGAGGACATCATACGCCTTGCATACAACCGCCCATCGAAGAGGAGCATCTGGGTAATTGGGAAGCCTAGCAGGGTCGTGCTTGAGGCTGAGTCTGGCGAGGGATCTGTGGAAGTGAGTAAGAGGCGAGAATTTTGAGATGGGGAATAGAGACGTACCTTTTCAAAGCACCATCGTAGTCTCGTGGGTCTGTGGCTGGATCGATGTCCAGGATTCTGTACAAGATTGGCCAGCTAGTCTTGTCCGGCTCGTTGGACGTTTCATCGACCCGGTTGACTTGGTAAAAGTCTTCGTATTTTAGCTGCTCGCCTTGAGGGGTGTCGATTCTTGGAGACCGCTTCGGGGAGGGAGTACCGGTAACGCTGCTGCTGCTTCGGCGTGGAGAGGGAGGCATGCGGGGAGAAGGAGGCATTCGAGGAGATGGTGGTAGATCATTTGGAAACATCCTGATCGACTCGCTGCGTCTCGGTGGAGGTGGAAAGGACACTGCGGGTGCTTTGGGGCTGAAGAAGCTGTCGCTGCTCTTGCGTGGGGATTGCACACCGGCGAAGTCATTTGTGGAGTAGACTTTGCTGCTTCGTCGAGGGAATGACTGCGGTGTGTACTCGTCGATCCGTGGTGATGGTGTCATATTAAGAGGAAAGCCCCTCGCACGATTCACCTCACTGCTCCTTCGTGCCTCCACTGGCGGCGGTCCAGGCAAATCCCTACTGCCGACCCTCTCCAAAACCGGACTCGTACCTCCTGCTACCCTCCCATCTGGCCCACCCCTCAGCGACCCAGGCGCCTCTCTGCTCCCAACCCTTTCCAACGCAGGACTCGCACCGCCAGCAACCCTTACTCCAGCATCTGGCGGCCGTCCCCTCAACGACTCCGTAACCTTCCGCGGACTTGGCGAATTCTCCGGCGTCCTAGGCTTTCCACCAAGCGGCAGTGGCGCCTCCTTCCTCTCCCTGTTCTCCATCTCCTTCACCATATCCCTCAACTCCGTTAACCTCATCCCCTGCTGATCACACGTCGCCAACCTTGCATGCAGCGCCTGCAGAACCTCCCGATCCGTCGTCGTGAGCTTACTCGGTGCGCCTTGGCTTTCGATCTTCTCGATATGCCTCACGACGTCTTTCGTCATGTCCTTGTTCGTCGATTCCATTTCATCCAGTTTGGACACGGGCGGATTCTTGCCGATGCGAGCATCCTGCCGAAAGAGCGAGATCTTCGCATCGAGCTCGTTGGAAGCGAGGATATCGAGTTTGATCTGCGAGCGGAGATCGTTGATGTTGAGGCCCGCTGCATGGAGCGCCGTGCTTGACCGTCGATACGCCATTTTGCGGTGCATTTGTGTACGCATGAATCGTCGAAGGAGTAGGCAGGAGTCGAGTGACGTCCGACAGCAAAGGGTCAAGGTAGCTTCCATCCTTTCCTACTTCTGCACATGAACATCCCGTTGGGCCGCCACGACTGCATCTCCCAAGACCTGTCAAAGCAGCTCGTATCCAGGAAGAACCCTGTCAACACCCAAGCCACGTCAGCGTGCCATCCCACGCTTGATCGCAGCGTCAAGTCCCCATTCAGCGCCTTATCTGGAGGAGACTGGGGAATCTTGCATGTCGTTGTCGTCGCTGTCGAGACATGACGCACGCTGAAGGTTCGGTAGGCTGAGTCGGAGTGTCCAAAACGTTCGCGTGCATGTTATGTACCAGGATTGTTGGTTGGCGAGGCGTGCAATGACTCAATGACTTGTTTGGTTTCCTTGCATGTGGTGAACTGTGATGCTTTTGTTCGCGTCCGTTCTCCTTGGAGGGTAAGATCGATGGGAATGCCGGCGCAGGGTGCCCGGCATTGAGATCTGGCACGGGATGTGAGATTTGAGGTGTTTTGTGACAGCACTGCCTTCCCGTCAGTGGTCTGAAATGAATGTTCGGGGCGGTGCGACGATAGCGAGTACCAGTAGAGTTTGGAGAAATTTTCTTGACACAGCCTTCGTGGTTGGAAATTGTAAGGGTTGAGGACACTGCCTCGAAGTCTAACGAGAAGAATATAATGCCGGGATAGTCGTGTATGAGTGCCCAATGATGGCTTGAAAGGGGGAGTCAATCGGATACAGCTCCGTTTCTCTTGGTGTGCAAGGAAGAAGTGTGCAGACTGTTGTCTTGCATTGGTGGAAACTTATTATCGCACCCCAAGCTTCCTATTCATCGATCGAACAGAAACACAGCCTCGCATAGGGGCCTGTAGTCAAGACTGTTTGTTCAGAGCTGTCGTTTCGTGTCTATCCTAACTTTTCATAGTCATCTTGGTCACACCCGATCACTTCTTTCACCTTCACTCACCTCCCCAAGTTGTCCCAAACACTCCTAACACTCACCGAGCTCGCCCAATCCCCGCCACCACTGATCACCGTAAAAGTCACATCCTTACTCTCGCCCTTATTCAACCAGAACCCATTCTCGCTCCAACTCCCCTGCACAGCATTCGTGTCATACTCCAACCAGACCCACGCCGCGACGCCCTTTGTGGCCGTGACTGTGAAGCCGTTTCCGCTTTGGCGGAGTGTGAGGCCCGGGTCGGGGAGGTCGACGTCGATGAGGTTGGCCGGGTGGAAGAATTGTTTGTGGGTGTATTGGCCGGCTTGGATGGAGAGGATGAGTACAGCATTGTCCATGCTGACGTTGGAGTTGGAGAAGGTGGTTTGAAGGGAGGGGTAGTGCAGAACTTCGGTGGTGTTGATAGCGCCGACGTTGAAGTTGAGGCGGTTGGCCTGGGAAGGCTGAGTGCCGTTGTTGCCAGTGCCGTTTCGGTGGCCTTCGATGGTCACGGTACCGCCAACGGAGAGCGGGTTGCCTTTATAGTCCACCCACTGATAGGACATAGTGCCGGAGACAGAATCTTGCAGGTCGGAAGTGACGTAGATGGCGAGGTCCGTGGTGTTGCGGTTCCAATAAGGATAGACTATGACAGGGGAGAATATGTCCTTGGCGGTGTAGTAGAGAAGCTTCTGGCGGCCGCTGGCTTCAACGCTGGCCCATGTTGGTGCGGCCCTGAGGCGATGTCAGCGAGATGCTCATTCCCGTGTGAGGAGTGGGACTTACCAGAGATCGTTGAACTGCCAGTACAGCGAGCCAAGGTTTCGTTCAGGCATACCAGATCCACGCCTGTAGAAGGCAATCTGATGTGCCATCGCATCGGCATGAATGATCTGGGTCGAGTAACACCAGGCGCTGCATACAAATTAGCACCCATCCCAATCATGCCATCAAACCTCACTACTCACGTGAAGTTCGCCTTCGAATCCGCAAGATTGGGCGCAGGAAGATACAAATGCGTGGAAGCCGTAATCTCATGAATTCCCTGCAACGACTGGCTCTCCGGAACCCTGATCACACGCAAGGCTGCATTGACTCGGACGTCATCGGAGGCCGCAGCCCCGAATGGAACATGACGGTTATGATTGACCACGGTCGGCGACTCAACATAGAGATCGCTTTCCGGTGCCTCGAGCTCCCAGGTCTGGATCGACGGGAAGCTGATATAGCCAAACTCATCGGCGAAACGACCTTCCGGATAGGTGTTGAAGTCAAACAGCGTCGGTGCGTCATATTGATATGTGTCGGTGTCGTTGTAGAAGTTTCCCGGTGTCCCGCTGAGGTAGCGAGGTGTCTGTGGGCGAACAGAGTTGAAGTCGAGGCTTATGTAGCCATTATATGTCGATGAGGGGATGTAGCTGATGGATTTGGTGTTGGCGTAGACACATTTGATCAGGATTTGCAGCTGGATCATCTCGTAGTTCTCCTTGCCGATGCCATACTGGTTGATGACGGCTTCCAACTCGTTGCCACCTGCCCAGAGAGCCAGACTTGGGTGGTAGTTCACTCTCCGGACATTGTAGTATGCCTCAGCCTCATACTCTGCGAAGTACCGGTCGTTGTTAGGGTACGTGGCGTCAGTGAATTCGAATTCAGACCACAGGAAAATGCCCATCTCGTCGGCAATGTCGTAGATCCAGTCGTCAAGGTACGCTCCAGACGACCACACTCTCAGCATATTCATGTTGGCATCTTTGACAAGCTGGAAAAGATTCTGCACCGTTCCGTCATCTACACGAGGCCAGAAGACGTCCGGGGGCACCAGGTTAGATCCTTTGGCGTAGAACTCCTTCCCGTTGACTTCAAAGTGCCAGTTCGCACCATCTCCAATCCCACGTGCCAGCTGCTCAGGTGTGATGGCACCAAGATTCAGCACGATCGTTCGGAAGCCCACTCGTCGCTCAGCGTTCGCAATGGAGTTGCTCCCAAATCGCCCGCCTCCACTCAAGATATCCACTTTTGCGTTATAAAGCGGCTGAGAGCCCATGCCGCTAGGCCACCAAAGTTGAACTGAACTTGGATCAATTGTAGTACTGCCGGAAATGGTGTTACTCGAGCTGTAGACGCCACCGAGCCTCTTCTGCAAGATCTGTCGACCACCTTGGTCCGAAAGAGTGAGTTGCATGCTCGAGCCGCGTGGAAGGTCGCCAGTGAAGTCGATACTAGCGTTGAAGATCCATGGCTGTGACTGGTCTGGTGGAAGGTTATTCTGCTGTCCCTTGCGGTAGATATCAATAGCCGCATTGTTAATGTAAAGCTGGTTTCTCGTGATCTGAACAGCATAAAGCGGTCTCCATGGCCCTGCTGGAACCAATGCAGGCGACCAATCCCATCCAAAATCATTCTGTTCTTTCCTGGCGTAGGCTTTGCAACTCAGTTCAGCATCGGTGCTGTTATTGCAGCTGTCAGCGAAGTTAACAGTGCCTTTGACAATTGTTAGCACCTGCTCATATACATTCAAAAAATTCGACAATTACCATCCTGATCCGGCCCCTCACTAATCGCATGCGTAATCGGCACCGCAGGACCAAAATTCAAGCTCAACTGCGGCGCCCCCCGACAAGAGCTCAACACATCAGTCACATCAAACGTATACTGCCTGTACATGTTTTCCGTGGCCCCCACAACCTTGCCACAGAACGTAATCGTCGTGAAAGTATCCAAGCCTTCAAACACAAGATACGTCGACGTCTGTCCACCACGCCATCCTCCCCGAGGACCGCCTGTGCGGAGCTGTGAAACGCTGCGCGAGTATGTCCAGTTTTGATCGCGGACCCAGTCGAGGTTGACGTTATTCAGGCCGTAGAGGGGGTCATCGATGGTGTTGGAGGCATAAAGATCGATGTATTGCTGTGAAGGGATGCTGGCTGGGACGGAGATGCTACCATTTTGGCTCTTGAGCGTCCAGCCATTTCCGCTGAGATCAATGACTTTGGCATTGTTTTGGTCATGGTTAGAACTTGGGCCTGGGTGCCATCCGCCCCAATGCGAGTTAAACTGGGCGAAAGATGGTCCTGCAAGGGAGAGCAACGAAATCACCGCGGATTTCCACATTGTAGTGACAAAGCCGACGTCTTGACAAACCACTGAGAACCATGTGATAGCTACCAGCAGTATTAATACAAAAGCCGCGATACGACTTCCTGTCGACGCTTTCCTGGGCCGGAGAGCGGCATCCGGCACACTCGCCCAGGAACATCGGGCCATCCTGCTATGCAGTTCCTTACTGAAGACCGTCTTCTTCCTGCATCCGCGTTCGGCGCAAGGCATCCTTAGACTTTGCAGCTGCGTGACTAGCGGGGATTACTGTTCGAAAAGAGAGCACGGTAGCATCGAACCTGGAATCCCCCACCGCGCAGTGCCGCTCGCGGGCAGTCGTGACATCCAGGCGGCAGTGTAGACGAAGAGAATGTCCAAAGCCGGCAACACCCCGCTTCCTTCTAGAGCGGGTGCAGGTGATCAGAGGCTCCGTGCCAGAGTCTTGACAGTGTACTGCAGGTACCGAACCTTAAGGAGACTTCCAAAAATGCCTCCACATCGGGATCTTTTGGGTCATAGAAGGCTGGTGTCTCGCGGGTCGAGGGAAGGATCTTGCATCGTCCATGACCAGAGGCTGCGGTGAAGCGGCGGGCGAAAAGACCACGCGAGGTTGGTGATGAGGGGAAGGCTGGAGGAGAAACAGGCGAAGACGTGAAGTCTAGGTTGTGCCAAGCCATCATGCGCCACACGACGATCATTTCTTCTTGAAGCACCCTCGTGATCAGAAGCCTTGATGCCTGAGGCATGGAGTTTCTGAAACCTTGTCAAACTTCTCAAACCTCACGTAGCCTACCTGATATCGTCAATCCTGATGTTGACTTTTGGCCCCTCGATAAAGACGGAGCCTCTCAAACATTAAGAGAGCAATACCCGAACTCATCCGTTCTTTCAAAATCTCACGAACGCAGGTAGTGCCAAAACTAGAATGTGCGGTCAGACTCCATCAGTTTTCATAGGACCCCGGCTACGAGGACTGAACACTGCTCGGACTCGTGCATCAGCATCTTAGAGGCCTTCCTGCGGTCTCTCATTACTACTGATCGAGCATGCTAAAGTTTTATAGAGTAAAACCTGCCCAAGCATCACTAGATTGCCGCGAGTGTTGTTCACTTCTATCAGGTCACCGTTCAGACGACGACTTTATCCTTGCCTCACACATTTTTCGAAGTACACTAACATCTTCCCCAATGCCTTTAGTCCGTAATGCAATGCAAAGCCCATACAACCGTGGAGCCGATGGAACACTGCTCCACCAACGCTTCTCTCGGTCGAACTCCGTCGTTCCCACTCCAGGTCCCTCCTCGATAAATACGACCTTCGCATCTCCAGCCGCCATACCAGACTCTTCCACCTAACCTATACCGCCAAACCAAAGCCTCAACCGCAATCATGCAACTCTCCGCTCTGTGGACATTCACCACAATGGCATTCGGCGTCCAGGCGCTGGTAGCAAGGCAAAACGCAATATACGGGGTAACAAAAAACAACCCTCTTCCCGAGAAATTGCCCACTGACCCTTATATATTGCTAGACATGCACCCAATCGACAAACACCTGCAACTTAGACAACGGCAGCACTTGCCAGATCACCTTTGCTGGACCAGTATGATATGATCCCTCAATACGCACAACTCGCGAAGTCGAAACTGACAATGGACGTACAGTGCCAGTATGATGGACAGTGTTGTGCGCTCTTGGAGAACCAGAGCGGTATTTGTGGTGTTTCGCAGAATTCGCCGTGTCCTGCTTAGAGGAGATGTAACGCAGATTGATGCCCCGACCATCAGTATGAATCTGTTTTTGTTACAGAATCTTTTCTGCCTTCCCACATCCGGCAGCCGGCACCTTCGCCCAGTCCCCTGCACCATCTACACCCTTCCCACCCTCATACTCACCGCAGGGCATGCTCCACTACAGCACCCGCTGATGTAGCATCCGGCTCAGAGACTTCTCCAACACATCGTACGTATCCGCAAACAGTGAACAGTCTCCAGAGAAGGCAACACCCCGCTTCCTTCTCGAGATGTCCAGACGCAGGTACGCAAAAGCTTAAAAGACGAGTGCGTTGGACAATGTAGGTCGAAGGATGCCTCCACATCGGGATCTATTGGATTATGTTCTGTAGGAGGTGGGAAGGGAAGGATGCGTTTGCGGTTGAAGGGAAGCTCATCATTTTACATCTTGAACGCGTAGGTGGTATGCCGTGGTGCGGCGTAGGCACTTGTTGGATCTTGGAGGGTAGTCGGAGGAGGCAAGAAGGAGGAGGTGAGGTCGAACACGAAGCCAGCGCCACGCCCGCGGGATCGACGCTGATGGCGGTCGAAGTGGTTGTGGCACAGCACAGCACACTGGGCAGAATACGAAGACGTATGCGATCGCACAAATCTTAACAGTGATTACATCTGCTCAGCTGACAGGACTCCGCTCCGATCCTCGCAGCTAAGAAAAACCATGCAAGTGGAAGCTCTCGACGGCTTCAGAGTGTACTATTTTCCCTTTTCGCCATCGGATGACTTGCCTTAGAGCACAGCAATAGTCGCAAAGCCTGCTATTAGAAGAAAACAAACCAAGTCCAGTTCGTTCCGTTCAAACTACGAGGTCAACTTCACATTTTCCCGCCAGACGAAGCCACCCTCCCCAAATCCGGCTGCTGCAGCATCAACAACGGCCCCGCAACCACACTCTCCTCCCTCCCCGCCCCCTCCTCATCCGCAATCGCCGCAATAATCACCCCCTTCCCCTTATCAAACTCCGCCGGAATCCGACTCTTCCCACTCTCCACATCAAACCTCCTCGTAAGATTCCCCAGCGCGTGGAAATACACCACGTAGTACTCCTTTCCTTCTTCGAACTTCGGTTGTTGTTGCGGGACGGGGAAGACGAATTGGACCTCGTCGCCGGCCTGTGGGAAGGGAGGGTTGGAGATCATGGTTGCGGCGCGTTGGGGTGGGTTGGGGAAGGGTGGGTTGTTCTTTGGGCAGCTTCCTGGGATGATGTAGGCGGCGACTTGGGAGAGGATTTGCATGGGGTAGGGGTAGAGCGTATCTGCGGGGCCGGTGAAGGGGTTTGCGTTGAAGAGGGCCATGGTCGACCATGTTCCGTGGCGGACTTCGATTTGGGAGAGGGAGGTGATGACGCCTTGGCTGCGAGGCTCTTTCGCTTGGGAGGTCAGGCCGGGTAAGAAGGCGGGACCGGAGGCTTCGATGAGGGTTTGGCGGGTGATGAATTCCATTGGGGTGGAGATGTTGCAGTTGTATTGACAAGGCCCGGGTTTCGTGGATGCGTCGCTGATCATGTCGAGGGTGATTTGGACGTGGCCGGCTTCGTTGTTGCGGATCTCTTGGATGCGGTCGAATGTATCATTTGGAAACCCTAGCTCGGTGAAGTCCTCGCTCTTGAAGCGGCGGAGGGCAGAGTTGTAGAAGTCGAGGATTGTCCATTCTGCTGCGGCGAGGCTTTGGAAGAGGGCGTCGTCGGGCGCTGGTGGGTCGCTTGAGGTTGGTAGGATAGGGTCTTTGCGGTTGCCTGGATAAGGTGGATCGGGGCCCTGTTGCTTGTTGTAGGGCTCGTACAGGCCGGGAATGGGTTCTTGTTGTGCGTATGAGGCGGGATGCTGGGCTAGAATGGTGACGAAGAAGACTGTGGCAGATAGTATAGACCACATGATGGATGTCAAGGCTGTGTGCCTGGTGCAAATGCCGCGATTGAGGCAGCAGAGTGATCAAGCTGTGAATGTGAACAAACTGTCGTCTTCGTACAGTCAGCGGAAGTTCCGGTTTGTTCGTGATGGCAGGCTTACCAGCACTATCTCTCCAGGTTTCTGTTAAATACCAGCTTTGATCTCTGCCGAGTCAGTGAGGGGCGGTTCTGGGTAACGGGTGTGACCGTCCACGTCGACTATGGTCGCGGTGCTTCATCGTAGCAGCAAATTCATACGAAGTGCACAGCCTCATGATCATATTCATGTCGAGGGAGATGAGGTCCGTCAGAGGGCCAGTGGAACCAGGATTCTGACATTGGCGGAGGGGTAGGTTACGGCTCCAAGACAGGCTTCTCCTTGTTCTTCGGGAACATGCGCTTCGTACACGAGGCGGACTGACAAGGTACGACGTGAACGACTTGGGAAGAAACCGGTTGTCCATCTTGATATTAGTGTCTTCAATATGACATGCTCAGCTCGAAAGCTCTACTCTCTTCCCCAACACAGCCCTGGCATCGGCTTCACCGAGAGTCTCAAGGCCCAACTGCTCGAGTGCATGTCGTGCACTCTCATTATCTTGAAACACAAGCCTTTCGACTTGGAACAGACTCATCTTTCTATCATCCTCGGTCGCTGAGTTTGCATCATTAGACTCTTCCCAGGCCGAGGCCTCATCATCGTCAGCACCGGAGCTTCCTGGCCGAACTCTTTCGATCTCCCCACGAACTGGAAGACTGAGCAGAGTGATACCCTCCAGCAGTTTTCGCATACCTATTTGTGCCTGGCCTGGCGCCACGAAACGGTCGATGGTGGAGCAGACAGCCCGCATGTCTGTTGTTAGCTGCGTTGCACCGGCAGTGGAGAAAGACGCTCGTGTCAGGACGTTGTCCCAAACGAAATTCTGGATGAGGTGACAGACTTGTCGACTGACTCTTCGCAGTGGTGCCTTGCCAACAGCTCTGCGCAAGAAGCCGAAGTATTCTTTCAGCAAGTTCAAAGTCGGATCAAGTTCTGATGTCACAGAGCTGCCCGCGGCGTTGGAAGACAGTGAGGACCATGTAGCGACGGATCCATATGGCTTCAGAGCTTGCCGAAGGTCATAGACGACGGTCTCGACAAGCACATTCTCGCTCCGCACACGGACTCTGCGGTAGCTGCTCGCTGTTTCGTCAAAAAGAGCGCCCTCCAGTCCGCTGTCCGTTTCGCTGCCCAGCGCAGAGCTGGTCTTCTGCAATACTTCCTGCCAACTGCCCAGAGTCTGGTTCGCTTGGTGGCTGTTCTTTGACCGATAGTCAAGCTCCGCCCAAAGCTCCAGAAAGAACACATCATCATTCCAATCTCGCATGGCACGCTCAAGGTATTCAGCAGAGCCAAAGATGCGGCAAAGTCTGTCAAGGCCATTTACACCTTGGACCTTAGCTTGCTCGTCCTTTGACATCCCATGCATCGTGCGACCGACAGTAGAGGTCAAAGTGATGTAAGCATCAAGACCCGACTGCAGCCGCTTAAAGTACATGTCGAAGATCTCGATTTGGATGTCGATGAGGAAGCGAATCTTCTGGCTGAAGCTCGCAAGGTGACGGTACCGTTCAGTAATGGTTTCCAGCAGATCATTGACCCGTATCGCCGCCTTGGTGGGTTTGGAGGCTTCTGCTGAGACTGCATCAAAGTCCAGCTCACCAGACTCCTGGGTCTCGACGATAGCGTGGTATCGCTGCAGTGCGAAGTCTCTTTCAGCCGACAGCCAGTCTCTGAACCAGCCACATGTATCGAGCAAGAAGTAAGACAGACCCCGCCACTCCAGTGATGGTGATATGGGCGTGTAAGAATAGGAGTCTTTGATGGTTGTGTCGAACTGGATGACTTCTTGGACCAGATGGCTGAGCAGCGAGGGCTGGCTTGACACTTGACGTGCAACGCTGGAGACCTTGTTCTTCACCATTGGGATGAGAGCAGTGATGAAAGCCGAAATCGCATCGATATAGGCTGGCGTGAATGCAAGGTCTGATCGGCGGAAGTGGCGGAGTAGAATTGGTTGCAAGTTGTCCTGAACGAAGTCGGAATAGTTAGCGATGAGATCGGTGGTGTGGGAGAGGAAGTATTCGGGCTTGTCGAGGCGGTTGGTAGGTTTGTTGCCCGAGAAGTGGTATGTGAATCGTTGTTCGAGTGGACGCGCAAGCACCTCGAATGGAAGCAAGGCCGGAGGGTCTTCATCAGGCGAACGGTTTGGGACGTGTTCGCGATCCTCCAGCTCCTGCTTTTGCAAGTCCAGCAGCCGCCCAACATTGGTAGCCCACTCTTTCTCCAGCGCCAAGGCTACCCGATCAGTAGACTTGGGCCAGTTCATGTTCTTCAACGTCGCTTCGAGGTTGTCCGAGAATGATTTCTGGATGTTCTCCCGTAGGTCTTGCACGGAAGCCGCAACATGATCCACCAAGTGCGGCGCTGCTCCCTCCGCTGCTTCTTGCAGAGAAGTCAAGCCAGAGACTAGGTGCTGCAGCCGCTTGTATGGTTCCAACGCAGCATCATCGTCTTTGCCCAGCTTGGATGTGCAGTCTGATCGCAGTGCATCCACCTCCTTCAAGAGCTCAACGTAGCCAGCCGTAACGTCCAACTTGCGCAGTCTCGCCATGCTGGCATCGAACTTTTGTACCGCCTCATCGCTGGTATCGGACTGCGTGACAATGAGAAGTCTGCGGTCGATGTCCTCCTGCTCTGTCTGAAATCCTTCGGCCTTGCTCTTGATCGACTCTGTGTGCTTTCTGGCGGCCTCGGCGGCTTGGTCGTGTTCTCGTCTGGCATCATGAAGCTAGAGAAAGTATCAGCAAGGTTTATACCAAGCCTAGGTTCCATACTACCTACCTGCTTCTTCAAGAGATCTTGCTGAGCCTTGACGTTTTCCAGTAGGGAGTCGATAGATTCGAGGTCGGCGGCAGACTGCAGCTTGTCGTCCAGGAAGTCCTGAACCCGCGATTCCACTGCCATCTTGATTGAAGGTAAATCAAAGATGCCAAACGCCCATCAAATGCAGCAAATGTATATGTTAAGGTACTGTCTCTCTGTGGTAGAGCAGGTTGCATGGAAAGTTGGTCCTCGTCCCAAAACAGACTAGCGCAGGTCTTCCCTCGAGCTCACTTCGTCTTTCACGCGTGTCTGCCCGACCAACAATGCCGTGTAACGTGAACGATGCGACTCTCCGTCCGTCCAAAAGGCTGAAGCATTGCATACTCGTCACATGAGCGGACGCTGCAGACAGCTCTCCTTGCTCGGAAGAACTTCAGCTCACAGACTGCCGCCGCCGGAAGCTGCCAGAGCTGCCCAAGGGATATTTCATCCACGCGAGGTGCATTCAACATCGCCGTCGTCAATGTTTACTTAACTTTCACTAAGACCAAAACACGACTCTCAAGGCACCCACGGCGGTGGACAGCTGCGGCCATCCTGACGCCTGCTGCGCTCTTCCGCCTTCACATGCTCGGCACCACCGTCTAATCCACCACCGCCGTCGTCCGCCGTTTGCACTTCGAGAGCGCCGTCTTTCTTTTGTCTACATCCATCACCTCCCTCCTTCAACCCTCTCCCTCACTTGCTGATCTTCTGCTGGCATGAACAGCGCCCGCATCGCCGACCATGGACATCTTCGTGCATGGCATACCGCCGACCACCACCCCGAAGCAGCTGAAGCGCTTCTTCACCGGCCCACTCCACGACTGTGGCATCGACGTCTTCCATGTCGAGCAGCTGGGTAAACCGACTCTGGCCAACATCACCGTTCTGGATGCCAAGGCTGGAGAGATCTTCCTCCATCATTATGGCGTGCCCGCAAACGCACCGCGCCATGTCATGGCTCGACGTCGACTCCATATGGGTGGATCGTTCATAAAATGTTGCAGGAGTCGCCACGAACCCAGCGATATCAGTCTGCAAAGCTTGCAGCACGAGTTGCAGCAGCAGAAAACAACGACTGCCCACCCCGCTGCCGCCGCTCCGCCCAACAACGCCCACAATCAACAGACCGCCAACAAATTCAGCATCAGTGAACTGCAGTGCGGCGTCTGGGACTATTCGGGCGAGAGTCAGCAACAGCGCTCACATCTGGCCTTCATCCCTCACTACACCGATGTTCGACGTGGTGAGATCACGTTCGGCATGAGACAAGCCATCATCATGATGCAGAACCCTCCTGGAGGTGGCAAGCAACGCATTGATGTGAACTACTGCGATTTGCATGACATTGTCCTTGGCGGATACGAGGCTCCTACTGTCACGTTCAATTTGACTGTGGCTCCCAAGATCTACGATGTAAAGGACCTTGATCTGGCCGACCTCCTGCAGTCCATCAACTTGGGCGGCTCTCGTACTCCCAAGGCTCCGAAAAAGACACGGCTTCCTACCATGAACGTTTCCCATGCGAGAGCTTCGGCAACTTGCTGGGTGTATCGAGTCACCCTGCACGACCTAAAGCATCTTCCACTTGTGCGCAACTTACTCGCCAAGAACCCAAGGATGTGCTCGGTGCTGTCACTCAAGACAACAACGGAGTACCCACTCGAACCCCTAGACCGATCTTTTCGCCGACTCGAGTTCGAATTGACAGATCAGCATCTCTACGGATCGAAGCCGTGGATGTTACGTTTTCAGATCTCTCGACTAGCCCGAAACGGGCTTTTATCCCCCGTGAAGGTCCTTGCCATTCTCCCAACTATCTCAAAGGTCTACGAGACTCATGGGCTCAATCCCACGGTGTCTGCGCTTCGGCGACTTGGCCGAGATCTGAAGCACTTTCCGCCTGGCCCAGCTTCTCAAGCGCAGGACTTCTCACTGGAAGCACTTGGCGACTTTCTTGAAGACTATGCTGCCAGTTATGATGCCCTCGACCCGGAGAACCCCTACGAGCTTGCTAAGCGACACACCCACATCAACCTGATTCACAAGATTGTCGTTACGCCTGCAGGTACTTACCTCGAAGGCCCAGAACCCGAGCCGACGAATAGAGTCCTGCGTTACTACTCGGACAACACAGATCGGTTCGCTCGAGTCATCTTCAGGGACGAAGACGGCATCGCAGTCAGGCATGACCCCAGGGCCGACAATAGCCTGGTCTATCATCAGCGGTTCAAGGAAGACGTACTCGCCAAGGGCATAATGATCTGCGGCCACCTGTTCGACTTCTTGGGCTTCGCCAACTCTTCTCTCCGCGTACAGTCCGTCTGGTTCATGGCGCCACTGGTCAATCGATTTTTGAGGCTGTCATTCGCCGAGCACATCTTGAAAGAGCTGGGAGACTTTAGCCATATCCGAGTGCCTGCCAAGTGCGCCGCAAGGATAGGGCAGAATTTCACCGACACGAATGCCACTGTCGAACTTGACCCCAGTCAACAATCCTGGCTTCCTGTAATTACACGCAACGGGCGAGACTTCAGCGATGGCGTGGGTACTATTTCGCAAGAACTGCTGTACAAGATCTGGCGCGTGTATGGAACGAAGCGACTCTTGAAGCCCACTGCGTTGCAAATTCGCTTTCAGGGATGCAAAGGCATGGTCTCGCTGGACTCGCGGCTTCCCGGCGAATGCCTGATGCTTCGTTCCAACATGAAGAAGTATGAGACTGAAGCAGTCTGGAATTTGGAGATATGCGGTGCGGGCTTTCGTCCTCTACCCATGTTCCTGAATCGCCAACTGATCAAGATCCTGGAGGACCTTAGCATACCGTGTAACGTCTTCACGGATCTGCAGGCAAAAGCGATCAACAAGTTGCAGTGCATGACGGATTCCTCGATCAACACTGCCCACTTGCTTGAAGAAATGCAGAGCCCTAAAGCTACCAAGCTCCCGACTTTGATACGCCTTATCGGTCAGCTTGGGCTTGACTATCAGCAAGATGAGTTCCTGTGGAAGGTCGTACAAATGTCCGTCGTGGCTCAGCTACGGGCTGTCAAGTACAAAGGTCGCATCCCTGTCGACGAGGGCATGACTCTGTATGGTGTTGTGGACGAGACCGACTACCTGCGAGAAGGCGAGATCTTCGTTATCACCGAGAAGGCACCAGAGGGAGGCAAGAGAGTCCTTGTTCAGAACAACGTCGTCATCACACGATCGCCGGCCATGCATCCTGGCGATGTGCAAATTGTGAGCGCAGTCGATGTGCCAGCGCAGTCGCCTCTTCACAAATTGCGCAATGTCATTGTCTTCAGTCAGAAGGGCGACCGCGATCTTCCCAGTCAACTCAGCGGCGGCGATCTCGACGGTGATCTTTACAACATCATGTGGGATCAAAACCTCATTCCAAGAACCACGTACCAGGCCGCGGACTATCCCCGACTCAATGCCAAGGAACTCGATCGGGAGGTCAAGTTGAGAGATATGATTGACTTCTTCATCGACTTTTGCGAGTCAGGTAAGTTTTAACAACTAATCCACAATGCAAACGCCGTACTTTGTCTAACATTCAGAACAGACCAGCTGGGTAATATTTGCGTCCAACACATGATTCTCGCTGATCAGCGCTCCACCGGAACCCTTGATCCTGACTGCATCAAACTCGCCGCATTAGCTTCGACTGCCGTTGACTTCTCAAAGACTGGCATACCAGTCAACATGAGGGAAGCCCCTAAGCCACCAAAGTGCCGTCCAGACTTTATGGTATGTCCTTGAGGCTGTACAACACGTAAATATGCAACGCTGACTACGAGTAGGCCCCAAGTCCAAGAATCGTGGTGTCGCCGGAGGGATTTCTCGATCTTGAGGAGGACGACCGAGAAGATGACGATGCACTTGAAGGAATTGACTCTGAGCTGAAGCCCCATCGTTACTACACAAGCAACAAGACCCTCGGCGTGCTGTACCGCAACATTGACGAGGGTGAATTTCTCGACAACATGCAGAGGGCTCGTCGCAACCGCATGGCTATCCAGGCCAGCAACAAGACGAACGGGCTCCTAAGCGCATTGTTACGCTATGTCCAGCACTGGGCAACTCAGTACGGCATCATATACGAACACCACAAGCAGTTGGCTGCTGAGATTCGCGCTGAGTAAGTTTCAGAAAACCGACCTCTAAATTGGATCATGCTAACTTCGATGAAGCTACGAAGACAAGCTGGTAACGATGTTGTACGACTACGAGCCTTCACCTCACTCGCCGCTCTCGGAAGCTGAGGTGTTTGCTGGGGAAATTCTAGGACGGCAATCCGGTGCCCAAGATCGCCAACTCAAGGAGTTGAGCAAGACCATGCGCGAGCGATTCGACACCACGGTTCAGTTCATTGAAGCACGCGTGACGAAAGGCGATGATGCCATCCACGATGCGCAGGACTTCGAGGATCTGTACGATGCCAAGTACGACGAGCGTGAGTTCGAAGCCCTGCCGCGAGCTGTCGCTTGCCTGTTCGTGGCTGTCAAGGAGAAGGGCTACGGTGACAAGAAGCTTGGAGAACTGCAAAGTTTTCGATACATTGCTGCGGGCGTTTGCTTGAGGGAGTTGCAGCGGTACCGCATCACGACATTCGGCAGTCATTCTGGCCTGCCGCCGATGGTCTGATCAGAAGCGTGTTTTGCTGAAGCAACCTCGCAGACCATGGGTGTTGCTCAGCTTGAAACAGAGGGCTGCGTGATTCTTCTTGCTGATGATATCCATGACCGTACGAAGAAATGGAAGAGATGATGTGATGATCCAGGCGTAGATAGACTATGCCAAGACTTTCTCATGATTTCGTTCCCCAACTTGGCACCTTGTAGTCACCACTAATCCAAGTCTAGCAAAGGGTACTAGATACCACGACTGCCTTGACTGGATTTCCCACGAGTGCGCTGACATGTAAAGGGAGGACCAGAGCTGATGCTGTGCCAAGACTTTCGTGTTTCACTTCTCAACTTGGTAGCACAGAGCCGCCATCAACAAAGCAAACGTCTCCTTTAGATACCTCCGGCTGTGAGATCACTGGAATAATCATACCCATGAGCGTACAAAGCGGTAGAGTGTAGAGCGAAACGAGGATGCTGATGCGCGAGTAAACAGTGCACGCCAAGACTTTTACTCTCACTTCCCAATTTGGCAGGAGCGAAAATCTCATCAACTAATGAAACATTTAATGCAAACAGAACAAGATAGCATGGCTGAGTTTGATGATCCTTTCCACCTGTAATACTTAGAAGTAGACGTGAAACACGACGCCAGAGCTCGAGTAAACAGCACCCGCCAAGACTTTCACATGCAATTCACTTCTCCTCTCGTGCACTGTTGTTGTGGTGGTGCCACACACAACACTCTCACTCTCCGCGCGCGCCTTCACTCGCCGCATGTCGTCATCCCTTTCCAAGACGCGCAACTCTTGACGAGATCGCTCTCCGTTTGTCTTCGCTCCAAAGCTTCAAACACGACCACGCCGCCAGCTTGCAACAACTGCAACTTGAACCTTGCTTGACATTGGGGACTCTGATCAAAACCATCAACGCTGTTTGCCGTGCTCCGGCTTCTTCGTATGCTAATCTCGTCTCACCGTTTGCGCACCGCTAACCTCTCTCGCGCAGCAACTCAGCTATCAACCGTCAGCAACCACTACCGCGACCGCAACCGCACCCACAAACTTGCCATCGAAGCCACCTTGCCGTCCGACACGCCATCCGCCATCCGCAATTCGCCAGCCGTCTCTCACACTAATCAACCAAGAGCCTGTCCAGCAACTGACATCTTTCTCAAAGCTCTTTCTCGAAACAACTCACCACCCACCGCCATCATGAACAACCCACCAGTACTGTCCTTCAACGACGAACAGGGTCGCCGCCGCGCCGTCCTCCAGCAAGAAGTCGCTCGCTTTTACCATAACCAGAGACCATACTTCAACTTCGGCTACGAGCCTCCTTTCGGCACCGTGTCGATGAGCCAGATCGAGAAGCTTGCAGCCACGGAGATTGCTGGCATCGCGCCGAGGGATGCGTTTAGTGGATGGAGACCGATCAGTCTGGGCGTTTCGGCTTTTGAGGAGGACTACAGCGATGAGGTGGCGAGAGCTAGGCTCTTTCAGCGGTTCCAAGACGGAGAAATGACTGAGGAGGAGGAGGGTGGAGAGACGGAGAGTGAGGATGAGGACGAGGATGAGAACAAGGCGGCTCAGCAAGGAAAGGGACTGGGACCGTACAAGGACTGGAACAACATCTCGAGCATCGTGGTGTTGAAGATCGACGCGAAGAAGCTGCGCGAGAAGCTGGCGGAGATCGACCGCACCGTCAAGAACAATCTCCCCGCGAACATGACCTACCGCGGCACCAACAGCAGCACCAGCACCACCGTCCCCTCCACCACCACGGGGATCGCCGCCAACAATCGCGCGGTGAGCGGCCGCATCACCAAGCCGACCCCCGGCCGCTTCACCAACACCACCACGCGCGCGATCCCCACCTACACGGGGACGGAGCCCATCCCCATCGCGATCCTCACCGCGGCGGCCGCGATCCGCGCGGTGAGGGAGAACCGCGACGGGCTGCCGACCAAGTCGGTGCTCTGGGAGATGGAGGGCTTCGTCCACTCGAAGGGGCGCTTGAACAAGAAGAATCCGCTGCGGGAGTGGGCGGGTGATGATCGCTTGTTCGATGGGGACGTGTGGGGTTGGTTGTTGGAGTAGAAGTGGAGAGTATCCCCGGAGGAATGAGAGGGATTGTGGGAATGAGGGACTGGAGTTGGAGTTGGTAATGCTTGTTTTTCTGGGGATTGTGGTTTTCTGAGTTGGGATGGGAATTGAGTTCTGGGCGCGTATAACGGGGCTGATGGATAGCCCGAGTAACCTGTTGTCTGCGTTTTGCGCTTTGCGCCTTTTTCTCCATCTCACATCATCCCCGTTTCTACACTCCTTTCCACAGCAATGACATTCATGACACGACCCTAGTCTTGACGTACAGTGCTGGGATATCTTGCAGTTTCAGCACGAGGTGAAGTCAGCCAGGCTGCATGGCGCTATGCCGTTTCCTGGAGCCAAGTTGCGAGCGGGAAGGAGCTGGCTCCACGCTGTGCGACTTCACTTCTTGTTAAAGTCGTTGCCTATCTGCCTATCTGCCAATACATTCAATTGTAAGTGATAAATCTCTCACGTATTCATTTCCACCATTAGCAATGCTATGGTTGGCGTGGCAGGGCGATCCAAGGGCTGCGCGACGTGTCGGAGGAGGAAGGTGAAGGTACGTCGCTGTCTCTACTTTACGGTGTTTGAGCTCACGTTTGTTCAGTGCGACTCAACACATCCGGCGTGCGGTCGTTGCAGCAAGGCTGGGTTGACTTGTGAAGGATACGAGAGGTATGCTGTCTTCCTCCGCAAAGACCTCGATGGATGGCAGAAGCGCAAGCCACTCGAAGAGACCCGGCCTAGAGTCAAGACAAAGCCTTTAACGATGTCCACTGGAGAGGCCGAGCTTGAGTGCAACAACCGGAGAAGAATTCCTCTTCTTGAACTAAGAAGCATCGCCATTCAAGCCGTGCCGTTCATGGACTACTTTTTTCGAGACTTCATCTGCTCGACAGATCCCAAGATTCTGAAGCAGGACTACATCGATCCCGATACATGGACATACGGTCTCAAGTACATCAAAGGCTCCGACTCTCTGCTTCACAACGTCCTGATCGCTGTGAGCATGGTCTATTGTGGCAAGACTAGAAGAGACCGAGATCTACTTGTCCAAGGGCAAACGTGGTACTGCAGGTCGCTCTGTCAACTTTCTCACTTGCTCAACAACGACACATCGAGTCGTGATGATGAGGTGCTCATGAGCACGTCAGTATGCATGGCATACGAGACGATAGATCCCTCTGACCCGACGTCTTCGATCGGGTGGATAAGACATTTCGTTGGCATGACCAAGCTTCTTCAGCATCGAGGGCCGACGAGCTTTGGAGATTTTCAGAGTCGGGATATCTTGAGGATACTCGATACATGGTCATGATGTCTGGGCTGATGCGACGAAGATCTTCGTTCTTGGCGGAAGAACTCTGGATGACGGCTCCTTGGGATTCGGCTGGAAAAAGCGTCCGGCAGAAGGTGGCTGATTGTGGCCTTCTGCTTGGGGACATCTTACAGCAAGTTGAAACAGCACTTGGTGGGAAAGGTTCGTCGAGTGCTAACGATACCGTGAAGCTGATGGAAGAATGCTTGATGCTTGACATGAGACTGGTCATTTTGGGAGGGGAACCTCCAGGACTCCTCACCACCGAGCCGGAGTCTGCAGACATCCTAAAGGCCCAAAGTAATGAAATTTCTGACTGCTTCTCAATAGTCGATATCGCAAGCAAGCTTCGCCTGGGTATCACAATACTCGGTATCAGACTTCGCATCCACGAAGCGATAAAGTCTCTGGCCTGCACTATCATCGTTCCGAAAAATATGGCCCACCGACAGCCCAGCAACCAGCAAAGCACAAATTTGGCGACATCAACCCTGGATCTCGTCGAGCAATATTTGGCATTGGAAATCGGCTCGATTGCAAAGGGCAGGCACGTATTCGCGCTCGAGCGAGCGAGGGTCTTCCTCGAACAAGATGACGAAGAGCTTTCACGTTGTGATAAGCTTCTTCGCATAGTGCATGTCGACGATTGGGATAATGATTACAAGAAACATGTTGGGAAGGCAGGTGTTGGGTCGGGGAACGTGAAGGACAACGCTGATATTGACTCCTGGTGTGTGATGGTTACCAGTCCTCGCCGGTAGACATTTATGGAAGGCTTTTAGATCGAAAATGCTGGTGCGAGGCTTGTCATATGCGTCGGTGAGCTGCTACTTCACTTCACATGCTTTCACATGCCGCCCCTCGCGCGCTAGTCCTCTTGGCGAAGCTTAATCCGCGCCGCCTCGGCGTTTGCGCTAAGCCGCATCTTGTATTTGAGTCGCACTCCATCCGACTCTCCAACTTCGACAGGCTTCATTCTCGACACTCTTCCGCGCACAACCAGACAACAGCACGGCTATAGCGAACAGCGTACTCGATCAACAACGACCCTTGCAACCAGGCCAAAAACAACAACCGGTATATCTGCGACTCGTATCGCGGATTCTGCACCACCACTGACTCCCCCATAGGTAGACATCCGACCGACTTGCCACAAATACGCACAAGACGACCTTCACGAGCTTCGACATCATGAAGCTCGCCACCACCCTCTGCTCGCTTGCCATGGGCATCAGCGTCGCCGTGGCAGGACCAACTCCATCGTCGACCGATATCCTCTCCGTCAACACGCCACCCGATACTGGCACCTGCTTTGCGTACAATAGCCCGCTCAACTCCTACAACCGCTACGAGATCAAGGTCGGCCGCCCGTATATCAGAGGCGAAGGTGTACGTATACTAGAAATTTGGGGAAAGCCCACCACTCTCCTTGGACATTCGCTAACCTTCCATCCTTCACTTCTAGTGCGAACCGATCAAGGACACCCTCATCGAGCACATCGGCGCAGTTGCGAAGTGGGTCTGCACAGCGGACGGAGGTGACGACAGCACGATCCTCACTTTCATTGCCGGCACTGGCGACGTTGATGAGGACAACGCCAAGGTCATGGACACTCTCCACGTGGCGTATCCGATGGTCGCATTCGACGGCGACTCCTGCATCGTGAAGCCCGTCAAGAAGCCCCTCGCCAGCAGGTCCACACCCGACTACGCGACCTGCTCCACGGATCCCGACTTCGCAACCTCGAAGCAAGCCTACAGCATCATCCTTGGGCGCCCGTATATTGAGGGCCTCGGATGTGAACCAATTGAAGCCACTCTCATCGAGCACACTGGCGACGTCGTGGATTGGCATTGCGACGACGACGGTCACGGTGGCACCCATATCGCCTTTCAGAGTGGCCCTTCCTTCGACTGGGATGCCAATATGAAGGTCCTCGACGCTCTGCATGAAGCCTATCCCATGGTTACATTTGACGACCTTTGCGTCGCCGTCCCTGTCAAGCAGAGATCGTTGTCGGAGCGCATCCCGCTCGACTCTGGCAAGTGCTTCAGATGCAATTACCCGCACGTTGAGGAGGGGAGCTATCTAGTCGACGTGGGTCGCCCATACAATCAAGGCGCCGGCTGCGATCCTGTCAAGACAACCCTTATTGAGCACATTGGTCGGGTTGTAGAATACAACTGCGTAGACGACGGCGAGGGTGGCACGACACTTCGGTTCTTCGCTGGTACGAACGCCACTACTGAGCACGATAACATCAAGGTCTTCGTCGCTCTCGAAGAGGCCTATCCAACGGTCTCGTTCCAGGATGACCAGTGCATTGTGAAGACGGTCTAGCTCAAAGCTCGCAGCGAGTCTTTCGACGTCACCGATACCACATGATTCCATCATTCGGAAACATGGCCTCTCTCAATCGTCGGTGACGAGGAAAGCCCTCATGGTAACGAGCTACAGGGTTCGCATTAGTTCGACTCCATAGTGCATGTCTTTCTAATCGACAATCAAATGGCTCGAACGTGTTTTCCACGTCACATTGACACTATCATTTGATGCAGCAAACAGCTGCGTAACGGCTGTACCCTTGTTTTCCTAGTGTCAGTTTCGACTCATTGCTCTAGCAGCCATGCGAGGGATTGTGTGTTCCCGAGGAAACACACTACTATCGTGAATAACGGTCTAACAGTATCTGGTCTCCAAAGGTATTTAAAGGAAGCAGGCTCTCAGTGTCCTTCTTAATCAGTTCATTCCAGCTTCAACACCACATACTGATACCGAGGAACTCCACTTGCCCATTTACCATTGCAGACACAACATACGCAAAATTGAGAACCGCACAGAACGGGAACAGCACAATCCCCCCAATGAAAATGAAAGCATCCATCGCCACAGCGTTCATAGGCTTGACTGGGGTTCTAGCAGCGCCAGCCGCCTCCATCAATGTCAAGCGAGCCGATCAAGACTGCCTTACCATCGCGCGTGATACAGCGCCTGTCGATGTTGACTCCGCCACTTGCCGCAGCCACGTCGTTGCATTCGACGGAGATCTTAAATGGAAACGGTTTTGGCAGGTCCACGTTGGCGTGAGCTTCAACAGTGGCGATGGCTGCAAGCCCATTCTTGCAACCATGCTGAAATGGGCCGGGAATGTTGGATTCTTTATGGAGTCTAGCTATCTATGTGAAGATGATGGCTTCGGCGACACCCTACTTTCATTTGTTGCTGGAGACGCCCGTCATACCGAGGAGACGAACGAGTGGATCATCGAGGGTCTTCAGGAGGCTTATCCTATGATTCTTTTCAAGGACGATCATATTTGCGTCATCGAACCTGCCGAGGGCCTTGTGGAGGACAAGCGCTCGACTCCAACTCACCGCAAGAGACTCGAGTCCCCAATCGAGGCCAATGCCGGCACATGCGCCAACCATGTATATGAAGATGGTAGAAACCGCGAAGCGTACGAGATATTCATCGGGTGGCCTTGGAACTATGGCTACGGTTGCGAGCCAGTCCGCAACACTCTTCACTCATCGATCCCAGCCCCTGGTATCATGGAGTGGTACTGTCTCGACGATGGTTCAGGAAACACTCGTCTACCATTCGAGGTCAATAGAATCCATCAAGATGAAGGTAGAATTGATGAGGCTTTGGCGATCGCTTACCCCGATGTGAAATCCTGGGTGCATCCCTGCAGAGACGGTCACGGGTGAAATTGACAAAGCTGACCTGATGCCGCGTCGGCAGATCGATATTGCGGGCGGTAGATAGATTTCATGGGGCGCGTGGTTCATGTCAGAGCTATTGTATTCAAGCAGATTTCTTCAAACACATTGGGACCACTACTTCGTTGACAAGCTTCCCTTGCGAGGCGGCTGCGGCTGACGCTCAAGTTTCGAATGGGCAAGGCTGCGCTAAGCTGGCTCAGCCTGGTCTTGGACATTGTGCAAGACATCAAGCCGGCATCAATGAGACTGTCCTCTTGAAGTGTCGAAAGAGATTCTCAAGCACAACCTAGAAAGGAGGGAGAGACAATTCCTTTGTCCTGCTACAATCTCATCGATGCCACGATCGAGTCACGTCACAAAGCGTTATGTATCTTCAGCGAGTGCAAAGGCATTGTGCACAACACACCGACGACACGAGATTCTAGACCTTTAAATACTGCGAACTACTGTCTTCTTTTCTCCCTCAGTACCTTCTCCACACACTCGAATCCACAAGACAACATCTCCGAGCCACACCAACACCGAGACTATTCAAACTTGCCTTGTTGACCAACACGTTTAAGCCACCGCACACAACACAGCCACCGACACTATGATCAACTTCATGCTGACCTTCGCCATTGCCCTCATCGGCATTACTGGCTCTCTGGCAGCACCAGTGGCAGTTACCTCGACCAACATCACCACGATCAACGCTAGGGACGACTATCAGCTTCCAGGGTTGTCACTGGAGCCCATCGAGGCTGACAACGCCAAGTGCTCCGTAGGGGTGCTGATGAACGATGACACTTCTGCCACTCGGTCCTACAACGTCCACATCGGCCGACCATACGCCGAGGGATCAGGCTGCGAGTACATTCGTGATACCATCGCCCAGAAGGCCTCTGACGGCGCATTCGAGTTCAAGAGCGGCACATACAAGTGCCTGGATGACGGCAGTGGAAACACGTTCTTGACTTTCGCTGCTGGTGATGTCTTCAATCTTGAGAATAACGCCGATGTCATCGACGCCCTCCAGCAGCGGTATCCCATGATTCCATTCAAGGACAACGGCATCTGTCGCTTCGAGAGCAACCCAGGACGCACTCGCTCAATTCCAATCAACTCGCATACGCTCACCACTCGCGATGGTCCAATCGACCACAACACCGCCCTGTGTTCCTACAGCAGGGTATCCGGCACCGGCGGCAGCCTGGATTTGGGAATGGACAAGTGCGAGGCCCGCGTTGGTAGAGACTACATCAACGGTGCAGGCTGTGCCCCAATCCGCCAGACTCTGCAGAGTTTGATTCCCGACGGCATCTCCGCCTACTCCTGCGTCGACGATGGTTACGGCTACACCCAGCTTGCCTTCAATGTGTGGAACGCCCGAGCCATCTACTACGACATCAACACGGCTTTGCAGAAGGCGTACCAGGACATTCCATTCATCCACGACCATATCTGCGGATAGCTTTGATCCGTTGCTCATGTCTGACTTCGAGCGCATGTTCTGTACTTCTAGGAGACTCGATTTAGCGCTTTAGCGCTTTCGTGATTCTTGCTTTTAAACCAGCCTTGTTCTGTCCCGATCAGACTTCGATCCCTCAGGGGATTGAGTGAGGCTTTGCGCTGTACAGTATATAGGCACTGCAACTGTTGTTTCTCCGTTAAGATACAAATTCCAATTTTCTTATGATGCTAAATCTTATACTAACGTGACGATAAAACAGAATAAGCAGGGGCCGTTCACTTCAAGTGTCTACCTCAATCCAATTCATCTTGTTACAAATAAGTAAATAGCTTATCAACTCCAAGCTCAGCTAGAGTCTGAAACCTATGACAGCCCGATCGCTCCAAGCGGTCTCTCCTAATTATCGAGAAGGATTCGGCCACAGACTTATTCAGCGCTACACCACGCCTTCGCCCCCGAGAAACTGAGGATTAGTCTTCCGCGGATTCTCACCTGCCTTGCTCGTGCAGCCAGTGACCAGGGCAAACGAGTCAAATCCCTCGCTTTCACATGTCTCTTCATTAAAGTTCTCCAGAGGATACCACAACTGGTCCAGTCCCTTCCCCATCAGAACCTCGAAGATCCCCTTTGATAACATCGCTGAGGCCATGCGAAGAAAGCCTCCACGCTGAGAGGACAGAACTGAAAGGAATGTTTGGAAAGCGGCTGCCGGGATCATCTCAATCTGATGGTTATGGATTGAGAAGTCACCTCCCGTGGGCACGAGGCTGAGAATCCCTGCGGAGAAAGCCTGGGACAAAGCGAGCCAGTTGCGGCCATTACCCAAGCGTCTTTTCAGAGACTTGTAGGCTCTTTGATGTGGGCCGCTAGTCTTGCTCAAAGGCTTTCCACTTTCATCGTGCAGTTGAGGGTACGCTTCCGCCAGTAAGTCCTTCAGTGCTGCTGATGCAGCTGTTTTCTGACCTTCGTTTGGCTTGGCTTGCTTGACTCGCACATGGCCGTGCTTGAATTTCGTCACCCGTACATTAGGGAATCGAGATTGGTGATGTTGCCAGCGAGCGTTGCGATATTCAAGGAGTCGAGATAGATGGTATCGGCGAAGTACGGAGGCCACGCAGTCGGTGTCTTCGAGAGAATCAAGGGCTTGGACGGTTTCTGCGAGATCGCTGTTACCAGTGCTCACTGGCCGAGCTTTGAAAGGTGTTCGACGGATGAAGCGACAGGCGTCTCGTAGTTGGAGGAAGCTTTCAGGGCTGCCGATGGCGTAGAACAAGCGGGTGAGCAGGGGAGTCCAGAGTCGATACTCTCGTGGTAGTTCGTATTGCAGCTTCAGAAGGAGCTCAGATGGTTGGAGGATGTCTCTAGGAAGATGAGCTAATTGGCTTGATCTTAGTACGGCACCCAAGTGTTTGTCTGAAGAAGATAGTGGCTTTGGAGGTGGTTCGGCCGCCAGAGATTGCGTGCCTTGCAAATTGTCGAGTTCGCTCGAATGACTAGGTGCCCTTCCATCGTCGCCGATGCCCTCCTCAGCATTAGAAGAATCCTTGCCTTCCCCCACAACACTTGCTCCAGCGTGGTCGACGTCTAGCAGCTCATCGTCTTGGATATTGGACGCTTGGTTCTCTTTCGGATATGATTGAGACTGAGCGGCAGCGCTCACACTTTGCGACGGCATAGAAATCGTCAGGGAGGACAATAGCTCCTCGCATAGTTGGAAAACTTCATGACGTATTTGTGTTGCCTCCTGTGGATGAAGTTCGAGTAGCGTTCCGATGACCTTGTCTATGTTGTTCTTAAGCTCTTGGAAGTGCTGGAAGTCATGTTAGAAACCCGCTGTGACGGTATGCGTGGTTTACTGTACCGACCTCACGAATACTTGACATTGTGTCCCGCGCATTTAGGCTGTCGGGATTGATCGTCGTATTCTTTGTTTGACAGAGATCGAGATGAGAGTACTCTCCCGAATGATGAGGAATACGAGAAGTCAAAGCTGAGTCATTTGCGAAAGTTGCATTGCCACAAAGCTCAGCTCTATTGTGCTGACAAAGGCCCCAGCTGAAGGAGTCAAAGGAGCGCCGAACTACAAAGCCTTGGCAAGCCCAGCCTGACGTGAAGGACGTTGTTTTGGTCCCGCAGACTCCGGTCCTTGATATCGTGAACGGCTGATAAGCTTGAAGGAAATTTCTCATGAGACGCCCAAATATGATTCGAAATTCTTACGCGGGCGATTTGAAGACGACTCTTACATTATTGAGAAGTGTGTTTCAAGTGCCTAGAATATCTTCTACAAACGCTGGTAAACTCACGGAGATGACAATGATACTGACTGAGCAAATGCTTCCAAAGGTAGAGCATGCGCTGTACGAAGCAGGCCTCACTTCGTGATACTCCTTGCTCAGCTGAGAACGCACATTACATCTTTGCACTTCCTCCGAGCTTGCTTCTTCGTAAGTGAAGGAACATGGTTGTCAGCTTCTTTGCTTACTGATCCAGGGTACTGTACATGCACAGGTTCCTTGATCTGGTCATGAGGTAGACGCTGCTCGAGTGGTTGTCCTTGAATGGTCGGCTCCTCGAATACTGTGTCTTTGGCGGAGACGCTTTTGGCGGTGACGTCCTCTGGAATGCTCATCGTCTGTTGTACTTCTGATGCAGAACATGAGCCGCCTGGTATTTCCGTCTGTAGCACTGCTACGGCGAGCGTTCCTTGCTTCTCGAGATATGCAACGATTTGCTCCCATTTGTCGGCAGAGCTACTCAATTCGTGCCCGGAACGATCCTGTACCATGATACCACCAGAACACTGCTCCAGTCTTGATCTGGCATAATCAAGCGCCGTTTGGCCTTTCAGATTTGTCGTGCAAAGCGACGTCTTCTCTACATCAGCTTCAAGTAGCAGCCTCACATTGCCCAACGTCGTCCTCCTGTGGATAGCAGTGTGGATGGGAAGCTCGCCGTCATTGTTGGCAGTATAAATCAACTCCTTGCCAAAATGGCACTTTAGCAAAGCCTCCAAGACTGCGCTATCGTTCCTTCGCGCAGCATAGTGCAACAACGTGTTTCCTCCTCGGCCTCTACCTTTCTGGTCTTCAGCAGGTGCCTTGATGCTGTGCTCTTCCAGAAGAAGCTCAACCACTTCACTGCTTGATTTCCTTACGGCGTAGTGTAGGGGTGTTTGGCCATATCCATCTTTCGCAAACACGTCAACATGCTGTTCTATGCAGATTTGCACAGCTTCGGCGATGTATGTTCGGACAGCAATATGCAATGCATTACCCCGAATCATGTCAGTCTGATCAAGGTGGCTTTGGCACAGGCGAATGCATGTGCTCATAGAGTTGCGGCGCTCAACTTGGTGAGCTTCACTCTTGTTCGCCAGGAATTTGAGTATGTTGTACAAACCAATTTGAACGAGGTTCTCTAGATAGTCTTTGTCTTGCAAGAGACTGAGTTCGTTGAGCAGTGGTTCCAAGAGCAAGTCGTGGCCGTGTTCGAGCGCAAGTAGGCACCAACTGACGAGTCTTCTCCGCCAGGAATTCTCCTCAGTATTCATGGCATCTAAGATCCTGCAGAAGAATTGGAGGGCAGAGACATGTGCATTCTCGATGGCATTTTCAGCAAATCCACACACCCGGGCCTCATAATCGGAATTCCAACCGTGATATAATTCATCCGGCCGACGCAACTGCCACAAGACAAGACCATGGGAAGTACCACGAGGCGGGCTCCAGCGTGTGGTCCGCAATGCAAATGTCAGCAGTCCAAGTTGTTGTTCTGATAAGGTTGCCCCGTCCTTGCCAATTGAAGAGCCGGCAAGTCTAGATTTTGTGCGGGATAGTTTATGTTCCACGAAGTCCAACGCTTTTCGCACTTCATCTGTCGAGAGATATGCCCGGCAAGCCGTTTCGAGCTCAATTCTCGACTTGCTTTCATCGAACACGTAGGATCGAAGAGCCCGTGGCAACCGCTTTTTCTTTTCCTCCAAAAGGTCTTTCAAGGACTGGTGGATGATGCTGATTGTCGATACTGTCCCTCTTATATTCTTTTGAATGAGGAGGTCACAGGCTTGTGATGCCCCCTGCATCTGCTCGATGGTCTTGTTGTCCGGTGTCTTGGATGGACTAGACTCTACAAAACAGAGAAGCAGCGCCAATTCATTTGTCGTGGGCGGCCTTTGCGCCGCGAGGATGAGGTGCAGTGTAGGCCGGACGTATTGACGGAGAGAGTGGGATTTGGCGTCTTTCAGGATCCGTTCATAGATGTCTCTTAACTTGGTAGGCATGCTGCGCAATTCGTCCCGTGCGAATGGCTCTGTCAACCTGAGACTTTCAACATAGCTAAGAGCGAATGCTACCCATAAAAATGTCCCGCCAGACCTGGTGGAGAGATCGCGGGATACATCATCGCGAATTTCTGGGTCTTTGAATAGTCTGGGAACCTCGTTGTGGATGAAACGTTCCAGATCATTCGCAATATTAGGCCGAGTGATGTACTTCACCAGATTGTTGGAGCCTTCGACAGTGCGCAGTGGAATTGCGTTGGGCCTCGTCAGGATTAAAAGCTTGACTTTCATACCAGGGCTCGGGGTGGAAGTATCGGTAGTGAAGGGAGCACTCAGTAGTTTTTGAACAAGAGGCTCCCACGATTCTTGTTTGCATTCGTCCAGACCATCGATGACTAACCACACACGTTTTAGCGACGGGCTAGCCATGGCTTTATGGAAGAGACCAGAAAGGGTGTGGAGTTCGTCAAGAGCTGAGCTGCTGGCATTGTACGCTCTCTTCACTGCCTCCCGAGTGTCCGGATACTGCTTCAACGTCTGATGAAGCAGACTCCGCAAGATACACACAGTCGTGTTTCGCGTGTCCTCAGTGTTCTTGCAGAAGAAGTAAAAAACCGCCTTGCCTGTCTCCTTTAGTGGTCAATGATGTATGTTGCGATGATCGTCTTCCGGGCTCACCAGCCAAAACCCAGAGTCGAGGATCGGGGGCATCGCTACACCATGCATCAAAACAAAGCCGGGTTCTGTCTTGATCCACTCGCACGTGCCTGGTGTACGGCGTTCACGAGTACGATCCCCGTCAGCGACAACATCTAGGTCAGGGGATATGTACAACTTGTTCATCCACTCTTGGAATGGATCTGGACCTTCAAAGACATTGTTGTTGCCTACTCAATGATAATCAGACGAGTAAAAAGCAGAAAGATTGACGAGTCTTCGATATGTAGTATGTCTTAAGTTCATGTGGTCGCGCAACATCGCCATTCAGGTAACCAGGTTCGCCTGAATCAAGCTGTCTTGCTGAGGTTGATAGGTGTTCCCGGAACCAAAGTTCTGGTTGTTTGTTTGCGTTGCATGGCCTGTGGCGGCATTGGATCCTTGCCCGTACTGCGTGAGTGAACCACCAACTCCCTCGTCCGAGATTGAGGGCTCCACTTTTTCCAGGCTGTCAATCCCTTTCTTGAGTTGACGACGCTCTCCGCCTGTGAGGTTGTCTGCGATACTATGTTCTTGTAAAAGTTGCAGCTTGTCCATGATCGTCTCCATCAATTTCTCGACCTTGTCGGCCCTGCCCGGCTTAATGGTCCTGAGAGCACTCTTATATCTGTCGACCCACGAGTCCTTATCACCTGGAAGAACTTTGACGAAGATTTTCTTGAGGCTATCAGCCTTGTCACGACAGTCCTCGAGGGCTTCAGCGATGATAGCGATGTCATGGCCGTCAGATGCTGCACTCCGGTATTGAGCTTGTATCTTTTCCAGAATCGCATGAACGAGCGGCAAATTTGATGCCACTAAGCGGAACGCCTCTGGTAAACCGCGAGCATCGCCGACCGCATCATAGACCTTCTTGGCGGCATCGATCAGGGAAATTATGGCACTGATGGTGCCGAGAATGGCTCCAGCTTCGGCCATGCTGAGTGGCCGTCGCGTGGTTGGCGGAACAGGCGATTTTTCGTCGTCGTGTAGTGGCCTGCACTGAAGCGCGGGAATGATGGTGAGCAGGGTGTTCAGCGGACAGATACTTATTCAACAAAGCTCACCGGTCACAGCATACCCGAGATGGGCAGTGCACATTCCGCAATCGCGCTTCAGCTGAAGATACAACTTTTGCAAATGATGGTGCCACCTGCAAGCTTCAAACCGGTCTATCGTGCATTGGAGTAGTGCAAAAATGCGAGCTTCTCTTGGAAGCCCAATGATACGGTGCCCGAGCCGAGAATGCTCGTGGCTACTGATACGCACGGCATGAGTGGCGCCGAGTCGCAGCCTCTCCCAAGCCAGACATCAATGTAGCAGGTCTCAGAAATGCAGGGATAGCTGCAAGCCTTCGGCTGAACGCTCGACCCGTCCAGTGTGCGGAAGGGATGAGGCTCGACTGTACTGGGGCGAGCACTCAGAAGACTGAGTTTCTGTCCAGCATGTGGACGCACGTATAGCCTTCGCTACACCATCTCGTATCCAATCATGAACCTCCACCAGGTACCTTCTCGCAATCTCTTCTGCCAATTCGTGCGTCTAGCGAGGGCCTCAGCCAGAACAATGCCACGAGCCATACGACGCGAGTGTGCTCTCACAAATAGCGATTTTTCAGGCCAGAACGACGATATGCATCGGTGGGTTGCATGACCACAAAACTCTTTCCCATTGCGAGACCATGGAGATTCGAAAGGTAGGCGCCATGACTGTACGACGAGAACATCGGGACGAGGTGAGAGGACCGATCTCAGTGAGTTCAATCAAGATGCGACACGAGGGTTTCGTGAGCAAGATGAGGTGCAGGGCGGGAGGACGGACGGTGAGGATGTGTTGTGAAAGTGTGAAGTCTGTACGATTGCGGGTCAAGAGTCCAGTGAAATCTCGAGTTATTGATCAGTATCATCACCACTAGCTCCATCGTATAGTCAGGGGCCAAACCAACCCATCAACCTCCACCCTCTTGTGCATCAACTCTCTCAAAACAAGAAGACCTGATCCGTCAACTTCGACACGGCACCAGGCTGCTCAAATCCCAAATCGCCAAGATTCTTCTTCGTCGCGTTGATCATGCCCGGCGGCCCACACAGCAAGATCTTCGTATCCGCGCTTGCCAGCGGCAAATGCTCCTGCAGAGTCTCCTTTGTGACCCGGCCAACGCCTCCTGTCCATCCTGGCGCACCATTATCGACAATGTAATATATCTTGAACTTGCTAGGCGCCAGCTTCTGATACCGCTCCAATTGATTACGCAGCAAAATGTCATCCGGTGACTTATTGGCATACACGAGGGAGACCTTGGTGTCATCTGTTTTATCTTCGCAGATGGCACGAATGAGCTGGTACATGGGCGTTATGCCGGTGCCGCCTACAAGAACCCGTGTCAGTTGGATGGAGTCGAGTGAATGACGAGGACAGCTCACGTACCGGCTACCATCCCGAGACGCTTGGTGAATCCTTTCCGGTATCGCATGGCACCTTTCGGTCCACGGAATTCAACCTGAAGCGATTGCAATCAGCAGATAAACAACAGTCTTCGGAAATTTATGGCGTACCTCATCTCCCAGCTTCAGTCCAGTGAGATATTTTCCAGTGAGCTGGCCATCTGGATACAGCTTTATCACCAATTCAAGGCGGCCGAGGTCCTTATTGTTCGATACAGGTGTATACGATCGAGTTACGGTGTGATGTCCACTGTCGTCGTCAAAGTATCCACGAATGGCGACATGCTGTCCGATTGGAAGGCCGAGTATCGTTGTCTTTGCCGGGAGTGCGAACACCAGACGGACCGTGTCTTTTGAAAGCTCGTCCCGTCGAATCAGTGGAAACTTCTGGTACTCCTGATGAGAAGCATCAGCCTGACATTCTCTTTCTGGCACACGTCAACACTTACCTGAGGCATCAACACACCAGCTGGCCGGTTCGTGGATCTGACGAGCTTGGATGCGTGCATGTGAGCTGGAAAACTCGACGGTGCGAACTGCTTGTCGAAGCTCATCGCCTTCGAAATATAACGGTAACCCACGGCTCCCATCGCAGCACAAACAGTGGTTGCCCACAAGAATCCCGAAACGAATCCGCCATGGCTCTCTGCTCCAGACGCCGATTTCGACCCAGCGTGACTCTTGTTCGAACTGGGTAGACCGACAGTCCGTGCAATGAATACCACAGCGATGGTTCCAACAGCAACGGCTGCGAGCTCAATTTGCGGCGTGAGCCCGCTCAAGGCACTCTTCTTTGGCTGCTCATTGCTCACACCTCGCCTGACGAGCTGCACTTTGGGCTTAGCAGTTGGTGTCTGAGAGTCCGCAGCCTCTGCCAATGAGCCGACAAGGAACTGGTGCATGATTTCTCTCGCATCCTCTGAGTGACCAACATCTTCATATGCGCTGGTGGAATCTGTTCCGCCGACTTCGATCAATGCTTCGGCACCTCCAGGGTGGTCTCTGGCGTATTTCGTCACGTCGTATACTACGAGACGAAAGGTCAGTCCCTGATCTGACTACGCATGTCATGCTCTTGCCTTTGCCATGAATCACAATCCATAAATCGGTTTTCGTGTTATGCTTGGCCACATCCGCTAGTGACAGAGTTGGGACTTCGACTTCGGTCTTCCATTTAGCTTGAAGCTCCTTTCGGTCTGGGGATGCCATATCGTGACCTGTACGTTGATTCGTCTTGCAGTGTCTCGCAGTTCGTCGATAAAGACAGAGAGAAGACGCCTTCGACTGACCCGGAATTGGAGAACGTCGATTGCACGCATCAGCTCGCCGCTCGAGCACGAGATAACATGTATCACTACCAGCCCACTTTGTCACCGCCTAGTGGCACGGATACCAGCCCGTCGTCATCGAGTCGAGCTTCTGGCAGAGCCGTGATTAGCTCTCGCCTGCCTACGCCTCGTTGCTGCACGCTTGTTACATGCTGTCTAAGATTTGTATTCATCAATATGCAACAGCTGACACATGTCTCCACCCGTTGACAAAATAGTCATCAACGATTGGCGTTGGCATGCGTGCGATGGTATAAGGCCAGAGCCGCTTGGCAGAATGTAATAAGGTGTCGGATGCTCGCGTCCTGCATGTCGTCGAATCCCACAGCCGCGTTAGAGCCCTATACGGGAGCTCGCGCGCCGTGTTATCAATCACCCTTCACTCAGTGGCACCTCTAACATGCTTGGTGCATGAGAGCTCTACCCCGGAATCAAAGCCTGACGCCAATGGAAGCGCCGACAATTACAACAAGCCTCTTGTTTGTAAGCAGCATCGGACGGTGCATCGGTAGTGGGCTTCCAGAGCTCAACGCCTCTGCTTACGACTGGTCTGCCATTCATAGCGTCAAGCACGATGTGATCATCTTGTGCGGCGCAGATACGATCTGTTTGGCTTGTGAAAGAGCGCCTTGTTGACGTCGCTTCTTTAGCAACAAGAACGCTTCAACGTTGAGAACGGTACCGAATTCTGATTCAATCGCTCTTCGCTGCACCATTATGGCCTCTAAACAGTTCTACCTACTCGGAGAAGATGAATCAACAGCATTGGATGTCGATGTTTCAAAGGCGAGCGATGTTAGTTCACTGCAGCTCTTGATTGCTGGCCAATTCGCCATCGTTGAGCCGTCTGGTGAGAAAGCTGATTCGGACACTCGGTCTTTCGCGCGCTCACCAGTGCACAGGAATTGCTTTCCAGTCGAACGATGGCCCACTTGCTGAGGTAGAAGATATCAAGAAGGCCAGTGGAGCTATTGCAATCACCATTGACGGTCATGCCGTTCGCGAAGTTCCTGGTCCGAAAGGTATGCCATTTGTTGGGTACGTATGTCGGATCGAATACCGGAATTATTGCTAATGACGACCGTTCAGCAACTATTTCGAAATCTTGCCAGATCATTTGGGCAACAATCAACGTCTCTTTGAAAGATACGGGCCTATTTTCAAGACCACCTCTCTCGGTCGGACTGCGTATCAAATCAACGATGCGGAACTGGCTGCGATTGTGTTTGCAGAGACCGATTTCTTTACCAAGAAGATCAACGAGAACCACCCGCTATACCCAATCAAAGACGACCAGGCCGGTGTGTTCCTGAGCGATACCGAAAATCCAACATGGAGCATCGTCCATAAGTTCTTGCCTCCAGCATTTGGCCCCAAGGCGGTTCGTCACTATGCTCCCATCATGCAGGCCTGCATCGAATCTGCACTGCCAATATTCGACAAGCTTGAAGAAGATAATGAAACCTGGAATGTCTACCAGTACATGACCAAGCTTGGCGCTGAGACGATTGGCAAAGTCGTCCTCGGCATGGACTTCAACCATTTCTCAGAGGTCGACGCACCAATGCATGCATTCGTGCGAGCGATTGTCGAAGTGTTGTCGCTGAACAAGAAGATTGCATCTAAGGGCGAGTTCTTCGCCCATCTTCCATTTGGCGACCCGAAGAAATTGAAGGAGATACAAGATTGGGAAGCGAGCGAAGTCGACAAGGTGATCCAGAACACAAAGGCTGGCGGAACTGAAGATCTGCCTCTGCAGGATGCCGCTCTGCATGCTACGAATGTTATCGACTATCTCGTGAGAGCTGTTGACTCCAACGGCGAGAAACTCCCGAAGGAGAACCTCGTCTCGGCTGTGATTGTTGCCTCAGGCGCTGGCTTTGCGACTACATCCACTTTACTGTCCTGGCTCATCTACGGACTTGTCACGTATCCGGGAATGCAAGCAAGACTCTTGCAGGAGCTTGTGGACAACGACTTCAATGACGACACAGTTGTCACTCCCGAGCTCATCGAGAAGTTGGAGTTTCAGGAGAAATACGTGAAGGAGATGCAGCGAGTCAACAATCCGTCCTACCAGCCCGGTCGGACCGCCAAGACAGACCTCGTGCTGCCTGGTGGATACAAGCTCAAGGAAGGAGACGTGGTGATTGGCAAGTACAATTCTCGGAAGAACAAAAATGCAACGCGCTAATCTGTCTACCAGCCGCCATTCATCACATCCACCAAAACCCCAAATACTGGGACAACCCGGCCCACTTCGACCCCGACCGCTGGGATACCGACGCTGTCAAGAATCGCCACAAGGCCGCCTACTGCCCATTTGCCATCGGTCCCCGCTCGTGCATCGGATTCAACTTTGCTCTGCAAGAAGTCAAGCTTTTCTTGCCTAAGCTTGTGTGGCGGTATCACTGGGAGAGAGTCGGCGAGGCTGCGGTTCAGTATGATCCCTACTTTCAACTTGTCCGTCCGGTGAATCTGTATGTCAGGACTCAGCGGAGGACAGTGTGGCCAAGCAAGAGTGATTTGGATAAGTGGTAAGCTTTTGCTACATTAGGGAGTCATGAGGCTCTTGAGGATAGATGACCAATTGCATGATGACGGTTTTCAATGGAGCACCGTAATTCTCCATATCGATCCAGAAAATGCCACTATTCAGCATGTGAAATGCCCGGGGTAGTAGGATGTGAACGAGCATCGAACAACCACCACAATTCCCTGAATCAAACTCGGCGACAGCCCTACGGCATGAATAGTATACAGAAGTCTTTCGTTGCATCACGGCTCACACATGATTTCAAGCAACAGAAAAGCACAAACCGGCTCAATGACCGTCCCGATATCTTCATCATCTTGCACAAAACACCCCAAATGCGAAGCGGCCGAGCATCAGGCCGCTCATACTCGAGCTATCATGACTGATCAACTCGGCTTGCTCGGCTGCCGCATCCAGCAACAAACTCAAATGACAACACCCCTCGCAGCACATCTCAGTTTCGTTGAAATCCAGATGGCACGACAAGCTCCTTGGCAAGCACGACATGAAGACAGGAAGAGTCAAAGAAGCGCCGAAACAAGATCGAAGAGGCTTATGGCTGAATAAGAAGCTCTCCAATCCACCGTATCACTATTCACCTCCCTCTCCACGTGCATGCAAGATCCGCGTAGTCAGCGAAGCACTAGCAAGATGACTACACAACAGCTCGAGCCCAAGCTCCAAGGAGCCTTTCGGTACCTGCAGGAAACCGGATTACGACATTCAGGCATTGAGATGAAGCTCTCACACATTTCCTTCCTCGCGCGAGTTCGCAAGGCTACACCCGGAGACGAGGGCTCGTTTAGGATTAGTCGGTGCGCTTGGGTTCTGATTATTAGATGCCGGAGGGGTTCGGATAGTACGTGTATGCGGCGTGCTGATTCAGGTGGATGGTTGGTAGCGGGCTCAGCCTTGGTGGTGTTGAGCTCGAGGTGTATCCGGTGGGTTTCGGTCGAGCTGGGTCGAGAGCTTCTCGCGCGAGAACAGAGCAGTGCAGCAGCACAGCTTCCATGATGCTGACGCAGCAGGATGCTCACGTTGTCTTCTGGGCTCAGGCCTGGGTACTTACATGTCTTCGGCACTGCAATCGCTGTGAAGCCCAAATCCATCTCGCAATCCATCGTTCGAAAGGTTGCCACAATGTCGACGTTCCAGCCCCCGAAATCGTATGAGACCAGGCCGGTCGTGATCCTCGGTGGCGGAGTTTTGGGTCGTCGAGTTGGTAAGTCTGCAATGGTATCTCCATATTTCTTCGATCAACCAGCTAACAACACCCTCAACAGCGGCATGCTGGACAGCAGGCGGCTGGCCCGTCCACATCCGCGACCCCAGCGAAGCACAACGCACCCAAGCCCTCGAATACGTGAAGGAAAACATCGCAACCTTCACCAACCTGACCCAACGCAATCCCGGAGAATGCTCTGTCTTCGACGACCTCCCTTCCGCGCTCAAAGACGCCTGGCTGGTGATCGAAGCCGTGCCGGAGAAGTTGGAGATCAAGGAAGCGACGTTTGCGGATCTGGAGAAGTATGCGCCGGAAGATTGCATTTTGGGGACAAATTCGAGTAGTTTTAAGAGCGGCGAGTTGTTGGGTAGGGTCAAGGATGAGACGAAGAAGAGGGCGCTGAATACGCATTAGTACGTTCTGCGGTATCGTTTCACTTTAGAGTGGGCTGACCTTGAGCTCTTGATAGTATGATGCCTCCCGAGGCTCTGATCGTCGAGTTAATGACCTCAGGCCACACATATCCGGACCTCTTCCCCTGGATGGTAGAGCGTCAGAAGGAAGCTGGACTGCACCCCATTGTAGCACAGAAAGAATCCACAGGATTCGTTTTCAACCGGATCTGGGCGGCGATTAAGCGGGAGACTTTGAAGGTATTGCAAGAGGGTGTTTCGACGCCCGCGGAGGTCGACAGAGTGTTCAAGGAACAGTACCGAGCGAGAGACGGGCCTGTGAGTCGCACGTCTGTCGGGACTTCTTGGGTGAGAAACTGACTTTGCCATGCAGTGCCATATGATGGACAACGTCGGTCTGGACACCGTATCCAACATTGAGGAACATTACGTCAAAGAGCGTGGTATCACCCGAGCACATCTGGATTGGTTGAACGAGAATTACGTCAAGCCCGGCAAACTAGGCAAGAAGACAGCAGGCAAAGGCGGGTTGTACGAGGTGCCAAAGCCAGGTTCGCAGACGAAGCTCATATTCTTGAATCTTGGCACTGCAGAGCCAATTGACGACAAAGTATCCTTTGATGAGGTCTTGGTGAGTTGTAATTCCTTCAGGAACAATCGAATCCAGACTGACTGGTGTCTATCTAGCACCGCGGCTCCATCCTGACCTACGACCCCGCTGAAGGCGGCAAAGCCCAGAATCTGCTCACGCACGAATACATGCCAGACGGTATCGATGTCTATGGCGACCGAATCTATTGGACCGATATGGGCAATCCAAAGGTGTTCGAGGGCCAGATCTTCAGCGCGAAACTGGATGGGAGCGACATCCAGACAGTGGTGCCTAAGGGCAAGATCTTTACTCCAAAGCAGCTCATAATTGACCAGCAAGCCAAGAAAGCGTACTTCTGTGACCGAGAAGGGTGCAGGGTTATGCGTGTGAACCTGGATGGCAGCGAGTTGGAGACGCTGGTTCAGACGGCGGACTGGGAGAAGGAGACGCCGGAAGAGACGGAGTGGTGTGTGGGTATTGCTGTGTCGCAGAAGTTAGGCAAGGTAAGCCTTTTCGCAAAGACTTCTTCCCGTGACCAACATACTGATCTCGTGATTGCGGCAGATCTTCTGGACACAGAAAGGGCCGTCCAAAGGCTCTCAAGGTCGCATTTTCTCCGCCGGACTGGAGACTCCCAAAGATCCAGCAAATCGCTCCGATATCAAGGTGGTCATGGACAAGCTCCCAGAGCCTATTGATCTCGAACTCGACGAAGAAACCGGAGTCTTGTACTGGACCGATCGTGGCGAACTACCCCTCGGCAACACGCTGAACAGGAAGACGATAGTCGGCACCGTTCCTCAGTCGGAGAAGAAGTTGGGACGCCAGATCATCGCCCAGGGATTCACCGAGGCCATTGGCTTGAAGCTCGACCAAGAGATGAAGTGCATCTGGGTGGCGGATATTGGAGGTCATATCTGGAAGTGTAATCCTGACAGAGCGGCTTTGAAGGAGAAGGTGTATGAGAGCGAAATTGGCGCTTTCACCGGATTGACGTTCATCAGAGTGTAGTCCCGAGATAGATATCGTAATGGGTTCCGTGAGCACGAGAATCGTTTCGCCAGTATCGCTTCCGTCTGGCGGGGAGCTCGGTAAAGTGGCAGCAGCTGGCATTGCGCAACAGCATTTTCTCCTGAAGGAAGTTTATGCTCTCGCAGATCCAGATCCAGAGCACCCCCCGCTCAATACCCCGTACAAAGCCCATGAAACCCCAACATCAACTCCATCAAACTCCGCTCATCAAAGGCTCTCCCACCCCTTGCCTTCACCATCTTCCCAAAAACCGCCTTCAACTCCTCCACACTCTTCTTAATCTCCAACCCGTCCTCTTTGAGCCCATAATCACTACTTCCATAATCCCCCTCCATACTCTCCATCTCCAAACTCCCCGCCTTCAAATCCAGCACAACCCTCAAGAATCGCTTCGTGATCATGCGTCCGAATGGAACTCTAGTCCAGCCACATAGGATGATCTTGCGGAGATGGGAGATATTGTCGTCGCCGATGGCGGTCAGCCAGGCCAGCGCGATGTCGAGATCGACGGCGTTGTCCAGTTGTGCGGTGAAGGTGTTGGCGGAGTAGAAGACTGGCAAGGTTTCGTGGCGGAGCTGTCGGTTTACTTGGCTGACAGGTGGTTGTAGGGCGGAGATCTCGTTGGCGTGGCAGGTGAAGTTGGGGAGCATTGTGATTGTGTTGGTGGGTTTGATGAGGATGTGGGCGAGGATTAGGTCGCGCAATTCTTGTGGGAGGCCTAGGACAGTGGCTGTCGGATTGTGAGAGTGGTTGTCTTCTATCGGCGTATGAGTTGAGTCGTCCATTGCTCCCGCTTCTTGAGTGGCGGTGATGCTGATCTGGATGGCGATGTTCGGCCGCGGTTGTGTATGGGATGCCAGTAGCGATCGTGAACGATTTCTCGTCAAAAATTGTTGTACGAATGTAGGTGAGTGAAACGTGTTGGTTGATGTGTGCGTGTGGCACGTTGTGCAGAGCAGGTGACCGCTCCAACCAAGAGATGCGGCCGAAAATAAGGTTTGGACCACTCCAGACGCTCGGGCCAAGACTGCAGATGAATCTTGTGAAGAACGATCGTCCAAACATTTTCTCTTTTGCTTCACATCCATCCCCCATGGCCGATTACGATTCCGACTCCTCAGGCGCAGAGGACATTGCCACCAACGTTCTGCTGGGCTACGCATCGAGAGAACCAACAAGCGACGACTTCAGCCAGCTTGGAGGACATCCGGTACGCAATCCGACATGCGCACGTTGAAAAGAATAGTAGAAGGCTAAGAGACGGACATAGACATGGCTAGACGATAAGACCGCTCCATCGGGCAGCTTGGCCAAATGCAGAGTATGCAATGGTCTCATGAACTTACTACTGCAGATCAATGGAGATTTGCCAGAAAGGTTTCCGGGACATGAGAGGAGATTATACCTGTGGGCTTGTCGGAAGAAGACTTGTCGACGGAAGGAGGGCAGTGTGAGGGCCTTTCGGGCGACGAGGCAGACGGCGGTGCAACAAGTGAAGGAGAAGAGAGAAGAGAAGAGCCAGCCCAAAGCACCGGCACCACAACCCGCGAACAACTTGGGAGAGACGCTCTTTGGCGTGAAGCCTGGAACAAATACCCAAGCCAACCCAATCGCCTCAGGTTCTAGCAGCGGCGCTTCAGCAAATCCCTTCGCCGCAAATGGAACGGCATCAAATCCATTCTCCTCCGCCTCCTCCCTCGCCGCAAAACCACCGCAACAGCCCGAAGTCGACGAAGCAGCTTCCCTCCCAGAGACCTTCGCGCAAAAAGCCCGCATCACCGATGCACCATCCCCTGAAACGCAACCCTCTCCCAAAGAACCCTGGCCCTCCCCCTCGAACTTCCCTGACCCCTTACCCCACTACCACCTCGACGCTGACACTGAATACATCGAGGCCTCAGCCGACGACCAAACGCCCTCCAACGTCCAAATCGACCGCGGTGAGGGCTCGAGCGGCGGCAGTGGCGCAGACGACAAAACGCTCTTCGAAAGCACCATGGACAAAACCTTCCAGCGCTTCGCAGACCACCTGTCGCAGAACCCCGAGCAAGTTTTGCGCTATGACTTTGAGGGCCAGCCGTTATTGTACTCGAAGAGTGATAAGGTGGGCAAGTTGTTCGCGGAGGCTGCGGGGCAGGAGGGGAATGTGAAGGTCAAGACACAGGGTGGTGGAGCGAAGATTCCACGATGTAACAATTGTGGTGCGGCGAGGGTGTTTGAATTGCAGCTCACGCCGCATGTGATTACGGAGCTGGAAGCGGATGAGATGTCGATCGATGGGATGGACTGGGGCACGATTATTCTGGGCGTGTGCAGTAAGGATTGCCAGGAGAGCGGGATAGACAGTGGAGAGGTGGGATATGTGGAAGAGTGGGTTGGTGTGCAATGGGAGGAGTTAGCCGGCACCAGGCGGCCGGCCTGATCGGTTCATTTCTTTCATTGTAGCTTGATCGTGACCCTAGTCACGCAAGAAAAGCAGGCAATGCCACCCACTTCATTTCAAGTTCGTCCCATTCCCTTCTTTGATCCCCTGAACGCCACGCTCCTGAGAGGATGCATCATGCATCGTAACAATCAAGTCCCTGCAGTCCTGCTGAGCTGCCACTCTACGCAGGCTGTTCATACGCCCTCTTGACCATCCTCGAGAACTGATCAAACTTGACTGTCTCTCGCTGGACCACACTCCGTGCCTCATTCTCCTTGTTCAGCGGCACTTTGACCTTCTGCCCATCAATGGTCCACCCGCACACATCCTTGACGAAGTGATCAAACTTCTCTCCTCGGAAGTTCAACCACCCCTCAAGCACATCCCGTCCAACCTCTTGCATGCACTGCGACACCACCACGGCGATCCGTATCCGCATGGTATCCTCGAAGCCCGCGACATCGGCGGTCAGGTCCGCGCAGAGGTCGTCGTGGTCGAAGGTGTTCCAGAAGTCGCTGTACTGCGCATTGTTGAGTTGAGTGTGGAGGGTAGAGAGGTGTTGCACGGCTTCGGCGAGGGTGCCACTTCCGGGTGGGCCCTTGTCTGCTTTTGAGGACGCGAGGACGTATGGCGGGAGGAGGGAGAGGCAGAGCGAGAAGTCTGGTGAGGGGAAGACGGTGAGCGCCTTGACGAGGACGTTGTGAATGGTTTCGTCGCGGGCGAGGTGTGGGTTGAATTGATATCTAGCAGTAAGAAGTTGATGGTCAGCTGCTGTTCTCCTTCCGCGACCGCTTTTGAGTGGTGTATGGTGTGCAGAGAGGAGGGGCGTCTTTCAGATAGAGCTAATACATATATTTCACCAGGCAATTGCCTTCAGGTAATAGGAAACGTTTTATGAATCTTGTTCATCATATGATCCGCTCCCTCCTCTCTCGTGTAGGATGTGCTGTTCACTCACAATTTCAGAAGCGCCAGATTCGCATAGCTGTCGTAGGTCTGGCTCTTGCACTGGCCGGCGATGTATTCCTCGAAGACGGTCGTGGTTTCAGGATTGTATCGGTCGAGGCCGTTGAGGATGGTGTCGATGTTCTCCGGCCGCTCCGGGCAGTAATCGAATGCGACGCCCATGTTGGTGGTGTTGGCGGATGTGTGGTATGCGCGAGAAGTTCATGTCGTCGAAATTGAGAATTGGATGTGCTCTCGCTTGCTGGCCCAATCAGCAAAAGCTCAATAAGTCATGGGATGCTGTGGCCATCAGGTCCGGGTCTGTACACTACTTCTCATTGAAACGAACTTCCTTCTCTTCCTACAGCACAATTGCGGAAGAAGACACTCAGTTCCATCAGCTTGCATGAGCTGAAATTTGAATCGATCTCCTGTATTTGGTCCAAAAAGTGCCTTCTCTCTGTGTCAACTCCGTTGGGTGATTGCATCCGAAGCATACATCAACAGCGAAAATGCAAGAGGAAACGTATCACGCGGTTGGCTCCTACGAGGACTGGGAAGACGACGAGGAAGAAGAAAGTGACGGTGAGGGCCTGTACTATCCTGGCTCCGACCAAACGTCGTCCCCTCGAGGCGCCTACACATCACGCGAAATGTTCGCACGCCCCTCCCACTACACCAGAATTTCGTCCGATTGCGATCCACAGTCACAAGCACCTCTCTTCCGCCTGCCCCCTGAACTAAGGGCTTGTATCTACGACTACGTGGTTGGCTCTGGCACGATCCATGTGACCACAAGAAGCTGCACTTTCATGGACAGGTATCTCACGGCTGGCTTTGGACACCAGATGATCGGCGACTGGAATGGCCCCGAGGGGGAGACCTTTCAAAAGTCGACGTACTCAGTCTGTTCAGATGGTAATTACTGGAAAGAAGCTTATGCGCGAAGCAAACTTGGTGAGTTTGACTACCGCCGAGACCTGAGGCACATGGGTCCATGTGCTCGGGCTGCAGACGACCTTCAAGACGAAACCCTGGCCACGATTCTATTGCAGACCTCGATGCGCCCCAAAGGCGACGCTGGCTGGCGTCAATTTAGGGCAGATCACGATGACCGGTTGTCCGCCCTCAAGCAGCGGCATGCACGCTCTGCTCTGGATTTGAATCTCTTGCAAACATGCCGACTGATCTACCAAGAAGCTTGGAAGCTACCTTTCCTCAACTACACCTATGACATTCCAGGTGAACTGCAGCGGACCTTCGTCTCAAAAGTACTATTTCAACACCAAGCCAGCGCCATTCAGTCGCTCCGTGTCGATGAGCTCCTACAGATCACGGACCTAAACTACATGTTAGGCGAGTTCCCGAGCTTGAAAAAGTTGCAAATCATGCTTCTAACACACCAACCAATCTACGGATTGGAGTCCCATTTCCGGACGTTCTTTTCTCTGAGCAAGATAGAGTCCGTTCAGGGAATTCTTACCTGCGTGAGTGCTACAGGTTATGAGGCAAAGCCTGCAGAGGCCGAGCAAATGGAGAAATTCTTGGTGAAGACGGAGAATCGAGGGCGGGGCCTTGCTAGACGTAAAGAAATTAGCGAACGCGTGAGAGCGGGAATCGAACAAGGTCTATGTGTAATAGATGGCTATCTGACGGAAGATTCAGCCAGCGATAATGATGATGCTGAGGACGGCGGTCGGGATGGGGATGATGATGTTGGTAGTGAAGATTATATTTCTGATATCGCCTGAGGGACACACGAGACCGCAACACACCGACGAGAACAGTTGTACTCGACCAACACGACAAGCGCCACGAGCCATTCGCACCCATTCTTGCTACAGGTCGCGAGCCTAGACAGGTGGCAGTCATCCGACACGACCGGTGACGTGATGCAAGGAGGTAGTGGTTAGACGGGCAATTGGACATATTCAGAGCACATGTGCCCGTACTTTGTCTCTGTGCGCAGTCTTCTGCAAAAGTGCCTCAGCCAACTTTCTCAAGGACAGCGACCCCGGTAACCCAGCTCTGTCGTGCTACGCCGTTCACCGGTTTGCCGAATCACGAACAAGGCTGTCGACCGCTTGATCAGTAATCATGAAATCCTGCTTTACTCTTTCCGGGGCTGTAAGTCAAAACATCCGAGCTGTACAGCCATAGGAGAAAGCGAAGGTCTTAGACCGTGGATGCATATGTAGCTTGGCAGCGCCTGCCTCCAGAACTGCATCCGTTCAAGCACCCATCCCTCTTCGCCTCACACCTCCACTGAAGACACAATCACCCGCGATATCCCAAGATAGAGACAAAAGCCAGCAATATGTCCAACCTCACAACCGAAACGTACACCATATCCCGCCACACCCTCTTCATCCCCAAACCCTACGCCCAAGTCCTCGCCAAACTCCAACGCTCCATCAAAAAGGACACCAACTCCACCCCCCTCTCCCTCACCACGCACAAAGACAAAACCTCCTTCACAAACGAAGTCAACCCCCTCCTGGGCCCGCACTCCTTCATGCAATTCCACCTCCTCAACCACGGCGCCTGGCTCGCCTTGCACGATCCCTCCGAAGTGCCCCACGCGGGGAAACAGGCTATGCGGGTGATTTATGGGAATCCGCTCATTGCGATTACGATGTTGAAGGAGGATGTTCGGGGGGGGTTGCATGTGCCTGTTGATGCGCTTGTTGTGCAGAGGTTGGATGGGAAGGGGACGGATGTTGTTTGGGTTAGGCCGAGTAGTGTTATTGCGGGGTGGGAGGGGGCGAGCATGGAGTTGAGGAGGGCGGCGGAGGTGTTGGATGGGAAGGTTGAGGCACTTTGGGGGTGGGTTGCGGGGGATGAGGATGAGGGGGAAGGGAAGTTGTGATGTTGATGGAGAAGCTGTTTATGGTTTATTTCGATCCTGATAGGACGTCTGTCAAGACGGTTTTAATCAACTCCAAATCCCTCTCCACGTCTACCTGCCAGTTCGACACGGCGAATCTTGCAGCAGGCTGGCCGTCCCATTGCGTGCCGCTGACGAAGATCTTTCTCGTGGCGTTGATGCGTTGGACGAGCTCTCGGTTCAGCGAGTCGTCTATTGCGCGGAAGAGCACGACGATGTAGATCCTGCTTAGGCCTTGTTCTTTGGGTTTGTCGAACGATGGTGGGATGCGTGGAAGGAGTTCGTAGCCGGACGTTTGGGAGATGAAGTTGGCGATGGCGCGGGAGAGGTCGATTTGGCGGTGGAGGATGTCTGCATACAGTCAGGGGCAAATCGTGATATAGAAGTAAATTGGAACTCACCTTGATATCCTTCACGACCGTGGGCGGTGAGCGTGGCGTAGACGGGGAGGGCTCGGAAACGACGACTGTTTTCAATGCCGATGTTCAGGGGCGAGGGAATGTCGGCGGCGCTGGTGTTGAGGTATGCCGCGCCGGCGTTTTGGAAGACTTGAGTTGCGAGAGCGAGATGGCGGGAGAGGAAGATGCCACAGTCGTAAGGCTTTGGCTCATGGTCAGCTGGAACGAATGGAAAGATGGAGAGTGATTATGAGGACTTACGACGTTGAGCAACTTGTGGGCATCTCCAGTGATGGAATCCGCCAGCTCGATGCCTCGTGTACCGTCGACGATGGCGCTGTATGTTGGTTCATCAGGCGAGAGGACCCGGGCTTGCAGACCAAAGGCTGCGTCTACATGCAGCCAGGTACCGTACTGATCACAGAGATCTCTCAACTTCTCCATGTCGCCGCCAGAGGTAGCAAAGAATCCAGTGTTGACCTCCGCACAAGAAACAGCAACGATGAATGCGGTCTTGCCCGCACCTTCTCGCAGCTTCTCCTCCAGCAGTTGAAAATCGAAATGATGCCTACCCTGCGACATTCCCACCTCGACAACACTCCCTCTCCCCAGCCCAACCACACTCGCCGCCTTGACAAGACTCGAATGCGGCACCGTCGTCAAGATCCTCACATTCTCCACACCCGCCTTCGCACATGCCTCCAGCAGCCCCTCCTCGCCAACACTAACCTCTAACCCCTTCCGCTTCCCGATCTGCTGGATGGCGTACTCGCGTCCACACGCCATGCCGAGAATGTTGGACGCCGTGGCGCCGGTCGTGAGGATACGGTGTTTCCAGGTGGCTTCAGGCAAGCGGAAGAGATCGAGAAGCATGCGGAGAGCGGCATCTTCGACTTCGGTGGCGATTGTGTCTGTTGGCAGGTGCACCGCTACGTTTTGGTCGTGGAGGGTGACGAGGTTGTCGGCGTGGGTGGCAGAAGGGGTGGCGCCGCCGGTTACTGAGAGGTATGTTAGTATATATTGCAAGGTTTGGCGAGGCAACGCAAAAGATCAGGGAGGTTTGAAAGGAACGAAGCTCCTTTGCATAAGTGAATGTTCCTGTTCCTGTTCTTGTTCCATGCAGTCATTGCTCTCTCACAATTGGATCTTTCTAATGAGACTGGAACTCACCGAATCCATAGAAGTTGGGAGATTGGCTACTTCTGTTCAAGCCTGGCACTATGTCGTCCTGTAGATGTTGCTTTGTTCGATCCAGGCGAAGCCCTTGCTGGGGAAGGCTGAGGAGCTTCGATCTGGACCTGTCCAATGCTTGCCGGGAAGGCAGCACATAGTCGTTGTTACTCATTTTGGAATGCACATGCGAGACTTTCAGAAGTAATTAGAGGAAGACGTCTCGCTTTTATACAAAGCATCGACTGAAATTGAAAATGTGTTGAGAGCGTAGGGCGTGCGGTTCTCGCTGAAGGATTCACTTTGGTCACGTGTAGACCTGGGCTCAGCGCGAATGCGGCTCCTCCCGCGGGATCCTGGCAACCCTAACGCGAAGACGCGCCTCGACTCCAGCATCACTCCATCTCCAATCTGTAACACACGACCGCCTCCAATGCGACCGGATGCGACACCGCCTCGGATGACGAACGAACATGCTCGCCACCCATGACGCGCAACAACTTGGACGAGCACTTGCGCTGGTTGTTGAGCGAGAAGCCTTCCATCCCGTCTGGCATCATTGTTTTGCCGCCCGCGACAACAGCGATTTCGAGCGCCGAGACCATCGAGACACCGAGTGCAAGGGTGCAGGAAGTTGAAGAGCCTGAGGATATTTCTGCGCAGCCTGCGGGGCGTCCAAGATCACCTCCAGCGGAGATTCCGCAAAGAGACAATATGGTGAGGACGAGGATAGCGCCTGGCTCTGCAGCCAGGCCACACAGTACAACTGGATCACGGATGCCAGAGATGTCGCCGACGAGGGATGTAGAAGCTCGAGCTCCACCACGAACGGAATCACGTACTCCTGCTTTACAGCGCACACCTCTGAAGGCTCGGCCGAATGAGATCAACATGCCGGGTGGAATTGAAGTTATGGACTTGACAGAGAGCATGAGTGAGCTGGGGACACCTTCAAGATCGGATGTGACGTCAAATACGGGGCGGAAGAGAAAGAGCGATGACTATGAGCGGGACTTGAGGCCTACTTCGGCTCCTCCAAAGAGGCTGAACTTGAATGATAGGCCGCTACCCTTCATGCCATCACAAGAGTTTCGACCAATTGATGAGAGCCCTGAGAAACAGAACAGCCCACCTTCAGAACCTCCGCCTCCCTACTCGACCATTCCTCAGGTCGTGAAATCAGGTTCACCGCTGCGGCAACCCGGAGTGGTGGTTCGCCCAGCTGCGCGCTCTCCTGCGAGGAACGAGCGCATGATGGCTGACTCCGATGAAGAGGAAGATCTCATGAACTTTGCCGATCTTGTACAGCCTCAATCGCGGAAGACACCGTCGCCAAAGAAGCGTAAAGTGCTACCTCCACCGTCGGTACCTCCAATGGGAGACGACTTCCAACCATTGGACGAGGATGACGACGCACCGAACCGGCACGAAGTCAGGTATCCTGAGCTACACGTAACACCTGCCAATGGCACTGCATCTCTGCGTACGCCTGCCCCGACTCTCAGCACGCAAGACGCCTCTCCTATGCCCACTGAGTCCGCAGTCCTACTCAAGAAAGCACTTGCTCTACCTGACTCGGCGTTCATGCAAACAATGCAGAGACTGGACGCTCGCTATGACTTGATATGCGAAGAGATTGCGGAGAGGATGGATGAAGACGAAGACACATCTGATCTTGATCGCGAACTTGATACAGTCACCTTGCGGAAGGGGTCTTTGAAATCTCTGATGGATAAACGAGGAGTACACCGCAGTCTCTCGGATGAGAGAGACAGGCTGAAGGCGGAGATGCTACAAGCCGTCCGCTCCCGGGTCAAGGAGAACATCGATGCCGCGAAGGAAGCCAACAACGCAGGAAAGTCAAGACTTGCTGCAATGGAGGCCGACTGCTTATCTTTGCTTCATGCCTGTGAAGATGACATTCGTTCTGCGGTTGAGAGACATGACAGTGTTGTCGCTTCGTCTGTTCCTCAGAAAGTGGCTGTCAAATCGACCCAGATGCCTACTACCACTCGCGAAGAGAGTCGCCCGGCCATACCCAGCTCGAGTCGTATCGCCCAAACTCAGATGCCTCCACCGATAGCACCTCCGGCGCGAAACCAAGCTGCGCCCATACAGTATGGCCACTCTTCGCGATTTCAGGCAGACAACACCAAGCAGACGACGTTTTCGAATGACGACTTTGCAGACATTGATGACGAGGATATGTATCCTCCCAATGACAACATATTCCGCAATCGAATGGGAACCCCGCCTGCACAGTATCACGACGATGATGACTTTGGACTGGACGACGACGACGAAATGCTTGAGTTTGCCGAAGACTTCGAGAATCAAGCACATCGTGGAAAGCAGCCTGCAAATGCAAGTCACTCGATGTTTGGCGATGCTGCCAATCAAACCCAAACACGGCGTTCCGCTCGCAAATCCAAGAAGACATCTTTCGAAGATGAAGCCGAAGAAGAACGAAAGTACTTCTCATTCCCGTGGTCAAACGATGTGAAAACTGCATTGAAAGAGCGTTTCCGACTCAAGGGCTTCCGCGAGAATCAAGCAAACGCCATAAACGCGACACTTGGCGGGAGAGACGTCTTCGTCCTCATGCCCACAGGTGGTGGCAAATCGCTTTGTTACCAGCTACCTGCCTTGATCCGAAGCGGCAAGACACGTGGCGTGACTGTCGTTGTGTCTCCTCTTGTCAGTCTTATGGAAGACCAAGTCCAGCATCTGCGGAAGCTCAATATCCAGGCTTTCTTGATCAATAAGGAGACGACCCAAGAGGAGCGCGGTTTCCTGCTGGATGCTATGAAAGACCCCAACGTCGAGACCTTCATCCAGCTGTTGTACGTTACGCCCGAAATGTTGAGCAAGAGTCAGGCTTTCATGAATGCTTTCCAGCGGCTGCACCGAGGGGATCGCCTTGCCCGCCTTGTGATTGATGAGGCACACTGTGTCAGTCAGTGGGGCCACGATTTCCGTCCGGACTACAAGGCTCTGGGCGATGTGAGACGCCAGTTCCCCGGCGTGCCGGTCATGGCATTGACAGCAACCGCCACCGAGAATGTGAAGGTTGACACGATTCACAATCTGGGCATTGACGGATGTGAGGTCTATACGCGAAGCTTCAATCGAGCCAATCTCTACTACGAAGTGCGCATGAAAGGCAAGGGGAAGGAAGACCTCGGCAGCATTGCAAGTCTCATCAAAGAGAAGCACGCCAAGCAGACTGGGATCATCTACTGCCTATCACGCAAGAATTGCGAGGACATGGCGAAAGCTCTCAGGAAGGAACACGGCGTCAAAGCTCAGCACTACCATGCAGGTATGGAGCCGGCTGAAAAGTCTGAGGTACAACAGCAATGGCAAGCCGGAAGACACCACGTCATTGTTGCCACGATCGCATTCGGCATGGGCATTGACAAGAGCAATGTGCGCTACGTGATCCATCACAGCATGCCCAAGTCACTGGAAGGGTACTACCAGGAGACAGGCCGAGCTGGTCGCGACGGGAAACCATCCTCATGCTACCTCTTCTACGGCTACCAAGATGCGGCGAAGCTTCAAAGGATGATTGACGACGGAGAAGGGAGCAGAGAGCAGAAGAACCGTCAGAGGGAGATGCTCCGCAAAATGGTGCAATACTGCGAGAACCAGGCAGACTGTCGCCGAGTGCAGGTTCTCAGCTACTTCAGCGAATCTTTCGACCGCGACGATTGCGATGGGGGTTGCGACAACTGCAACTCGGATTCCACATTCGAGGACAAGGATTTCACGAACTATGCTCGGCAAGCTGTGAACATGGTGGTGCAAATTCTCGAGATGAGACATGAAGTCACAATGCTCCACTGCATTGACGTTTTCAGGGGAGGCAACAGCGCCAAGATCAAGGAGCTGGAGCACGCAGATCTGGACGAATACGGCGCCGGCAAGGACCTCGATCGCAGCGAGATTGAGCGCCTCTTCTACCGACTCCTCACCGAGAACGCCTTTCAGGAGGAAAACAAAGTCAATAAAGGCGGTTTCGCGTCACAGTACGTGCGTCTGGGCGGCAAGTTCAAGCAATTCCAACAGGGCAGAATTTCTTTCAAGATGCAGGTCCGAACTTCGCCTCGCAAGAAGAATGCCAAAGCACCGGCAAAGAAGGCAAAGAAGAAGGAAGCGCCTCGCGAGCTGCCATTGTCCACCAATGTATCGTCACCGGTACAGGCAGCTTCAAAGCGGAAGAGGCCTCTCCATCAGGCCAATCTCCGTGACATGCATGCTAACGGCTACGAACGCGATGACTTTGTTGTCGATGATGGCTCCGAGTATAGTGAGGAAGAAGCCTTCGATCCGCCACCTCGCAACACTCGCAAGACTCGCAACACACACAAAACGCATAAAGAAGTCGGACCTCCAATCACCAACGATGCTGTCATTGATAGGCTCAATGATGTGCACAAGTTGATACTGGAAGAGTTTACGGGTCTCGCCGAAGCCAGAGCAAAAGAAATCCAACGCAAGAAGTCGATGAAGATGGTGCCTTTTACCAACACAGCTCTGCGTGAAATGATTCTTCAGTGGACCGAGACTCCCGAGGAAATGATGAGCAAGATCCCAAATCTCGATTCCGACAAGGTTGATGCTTATGGCAAGTTGTTTGGCAAGATGGTCACCAATGCTCGTGTTCGTTATGAAGAAATGCTGCGACAAGCTGAGGAGGTTGGCCAGGACAATCAGTCCGACAACGAACCTGAGAACAAGCACAATCAGAACGTGATCGATCTTGTGAGCGAGGACGAAGAGTTCGGCGGCTTCCCGTCTGGCATGGAAGAGGAGGAAGAGGAAGATGGCGAGCAGAGTGCCTACTTCCAGACTGCCCCCAACGTGCAAGCCTTCAACGCTCGTTTCCAGCAATCTCAATCAGTGGGCATGAGGACCATGCCGGCACAACAGCCGACCAAGGCTTCGCCAAAGGGGCGTAAGCGCAACTACAAGGCCAAAGGCAGGGGTGGGGCCAAGAGTCAAGCGTGGCCAGCGCGAGGTCGAAACAACTCTGGCAGCTATGACAATTCGCGGTCGGCGTCAGGTGCTGGTGTTACCAAGAGGAAGTCCTCAAACAAGAATACCAGGGGTGGTGCCTCTGCTGGGGGCTCGTCTCGGCTTGAAGGGTACATCTTGGCGATGCCAACATGATGGCATGAATGAAGCATAGACCCACTCTCGACAGCGACAAATTGCTTGCTATAATGATTGACGACAGCATCACTTGTACAACTCCTCACGTTGTCGCAACCCATAGAACACTCTAGACGCTAACAGCATATCAATGACCATGGAAGATCACGAGACAAGATCCTGTCTGCCTGTTACCATCGGCTTCTTTCCCACGCTACGGCGCCGATTCCTCCTAGCGTGTCTCGGGACACCTTGCTCTCCTACGATCTCGGAAGAAAGTACACCCCAAAACAAGATGCATCGGCGAGTGAAGTGAATGTATCTGCATCCTTTGCAGGTCAAAGCCTTCAAAGCCCGACTAATTCAATCCGTTGATTCGATACTTCCCCGCAGGAGACCCGGTTTTCTCTGCATCAACGTTTCCCCGGGCGGAGGAGGGGATTCTCCAGGTGCGGTCGATGCGGTGCTGGAGTGGGTCTTTTCGAGAGTTTCTACGTGATTTATCCGTCGCGTGATGAGGGTATCGGCGTTTGGATGCCGGGATCGATTCGAGGGGGTGTTGTTAAAAGAGATGGTCGTTGCTTGATCGAAGGTAAGCCTGTCTCTTGCTTGGAAGATTCTCGTCTTCTATGGACAAGGCGTGATCTCTTTATATTCGCAAATTGACGTCCTTGCCATTGATACTTAAGACTCAAGGCATCCCTGCTCGCAACAACGTTCGAACATTCGTTCTTCCCTGCCCGAGACAACACATCATCTCAACCGTAGCGCTTACCCACACAAGCAACGAAAAAGGCTTCTCGCCACTTGACAACTTTTAAGCACTTAACGCACTTGTGCAACATGGATATCTCAACCGACGACAAGAAACCCCCAACCCCCAGCCAAGACAAGGTCGCCAGCATGCACGAGAACCAGGCCGAGCGGAAGCCTTCCGAATCGGCGTATGCGCAGCGCGAGCCGTACTGTCAGCCTGGTTTCAGAGGGTTGTTTGCGAGTCAGTATGTGGCGCTTTGTGCGGCTTTTAGTGCCATGGGTGGTTTACTATTTGGCTACGATCAGGGAGTGAGTTGCACACTTTTTGCTTGGGGTTAGAGTGATGAGTGGCTGATGTGTTCTGTGAATAGGTCGTCAGTGTTATTCTTGTCGAACAGCAATTCTTGCAGAGATTTACGAGGATCGCGGAGGGGAGCGCTGGAGCTGGGTTTTGGAAGGGGTTGTTGACCGCTATGGTGAGTTTTGATTTGCTGCCTACCAGCATGGGTACTTGTTTCTAATGATGAGGCTTCAGATCGAACTAGGTGCACTTCTCGGTGCACTTAACCAAGGCTGGATCGCGGACAAATTCTCCAGAAAGTACTCGATTGCCATGGCTGTTGTCGTCTTCACCATCGGATCCGCTCTCCAGACCGCCGCCATGAACTATGCAATGCTGGTTGTCGCGAGATTCATCGGTGGTCTAGGCATTGGTATGCTGTCCATGGTCGCGCCGCTGTTCATCAGCGAGATTTCGCCGCCGGAGATCAGAGGCACATTGCTCGTGCTTGAGGAGTTTAGCATTGTCACTGGCATTGTCATTGCTTTCTGGATTACGTACGGGACGTATTATATGTCTGGAGAGTGGGCGTGGAGGTTGCCGTTTTTGATCCAGATCTTGCCTGGACTTGTGCTTGGTGTTGGGATTCTCTTCCTGCCTTTCTCACCCAGATGGCTGGCTTCCAAGGGCAGAGATGACGAGGCTCTGGTCAATTTGGCGAAGCTGCGACAGTTACCAACCACAGATTCGAGAGTTCAATTGGAGTGGTTCGATATTCGAGCGGAGGTAGCTTTGCACAAGGAGATCTCAGTCGAGAGGCACCCAAAGCTGCAGGAAAGAACGAGAATGAATCGACTGAAGCTGGAGATTGCCAGTTGGGCTGACTGCTTCAAGAGAGGTTGTTGGCGAAGGACGCATGTTGGTGTTGGGTTAATGTTCTTCCAACAGGTAAGTCCCAAAAGCCGTCGCACAAAAGGTCGGATCACTGACATGCGTTCTAGTTCGTTGGTATTAACGCTTTGATCTACTATTCGCCAACGCTTTTTGAGACCATGGGACTAGACTACAACATGCGCCTCATCATGTCCGGCGTCTTGAACGTTACCCAGCTCGTTGGCGTCACCAGCAGCCTCTGGACGATGGACCGATTCGGCCGACGCCCTCTCCTCCTCGCTGGTAGCGCTTTGATGTTCATCTCGCACCTTATAATCTCCATCCTTGTCGGCAAATTCTCCCACGATTGGCCCTCTCACCGTCCGGAAGGCTGGGCCAGCGTCGCCATGCTCCTCTTCTACATGCTCTCCTTCGGCGCTTCCTGGGGTCCCGTCCCTTGGGCTATGCCGTCTGAAGTCTTCCCTTCGTCTCTCCGAGCGAAAGGCGTTGCGCTGTCTACGTGCTCGAACTGGCTCAACAACTTCATCATCGGCTTGATCACCCCTCCACTGGTCGAGAATACAGGCTATGGCGCGTATGTCTTCTTTGCGGTATTTTGCTTGGCGAGTTTCGTGTGGACGTTCTTCTTTGTGCCGGAGACAAAAGGCAAGAGTTTGGAGGCTATGGACATGGTCTTCAAGGATGTTAGCTCGGAGGCGGAGGAGCAGAGGCGGGAAAAGATTGAGAGGGAGATTGTTGCGGGGAGTGTGAATGCTGTGCCGAAGGTGTGAGTGTTGTGTATTTCGAGAGTCTTATGTATTGATGAATGAACGAGTCATGATGCTATGTTTGTGCCATAATCATCTTGGCCTATGTGATATGGAGTCTATGTGTACCCAATCCTTTAATACCCAGGACTCTAGCTTTCAGCTACGCCTCTATCCGGCTACGACATTGCCTGGAACTCGCTCGTTCCATTTCCATCTACCTTCACCCAGTCGCGGCGTCTCTTGACGTAAAATTCAGATTGCGGAGGTTCAAGAGCACTCGAAGCCTTTTCAAGGCAGCCTGACATGACGATGATCGCGTCCTTGATAAGCGGGTTCGTAGAATTGGTTGTGTATAGATTGGACCCACAGACTGAGCAGAAAGACCTGATCACCGTGCAGCCGGCGTCGACAGCGCTGTCATGGTAGTCGGTTATGAAGCTGGCGCCATCAAGGAGAGCAAACTGCTGCGTAAACATAACTATTTGTTAGACTGACTTTGTTGTTGGTTCAAGAACGGGTGAGAACGTACGCCTTTACTGTAGAATCCATTCGCTTGGAAGGCTGAGCCGCTGGATTTTTGGCAGTTGAGACAATGACAAAGCACGCTCATTTGTGCTTGGCCGGAAATGGAATATCGAACGCCTTTGCAGAGGCAGGAGCCGTAGAAGATGGTTGCCATTGCGTTGCGTTGGTTTCACCGAGGAGATGTCGTGCAAATTTTGGTGCAGTAGAAGTCTGGGACCACAGAGTCGATGCCCAACTTGGTCAATTTATACGAAGCTCGGTTTTCATGATGTAGGTAAGAAAATATTGCCGGTATGTCCGCCATGCCCGATAGCACGCCCAAATAAGGTTAGCAGGTACGATGTGCTTCGCACCACCCACAGCCTGATGTTGACGGAACAGGATCTAGAGAATGTGTGAGAATACCAGCCTTGCACGAACAAAGCATCAATGGCGATTTACTCAACCGCATGCAGACAGTTTCAACTTGTGCCTTTGTTCAAGCCTTCCTCACATAATGGTGCATTTTCTGTGTAACCAATCGCAGCTTCCAGATTGCATCCTCTGCCTGGCGACTTACCCCGCTGTGGCATTGATCGACTGGAGACTGCTGTTCCTTTTTCAGTACTTAGAGGCTGCTCCTTCACAATACCATCCTTTGCGTCGTTTCATTGAAGCCACCGTCTAATCTCGCAATGGCTTCATTCCTCGTCAAAGACGTTCGAATTTTCGACGGCGATGCGGTCATTGATCGCGGATCGGTGCTCGTTAAAGATGGAAAAATCGCCAAAGTGTCCACAACCCCCATCGACTTTGACGGAAAGATCGTATCGAAACCAGGACACACTCTACTTCCTGGGTTGATCGATGCCCATGTCCACATCGATTTCGGGAGCGAATCCGGACTCGCTCAAGGCCTGCGATTTGGCGTCACAACACAATGCGATATGGGTAACGCACCGTTCCAGATCCATCAGTTGCGGGCGTTGGTCAGTAAAGGTGATTGCTCGGATCTGAAAGCAGCTATGAAGTCGGCTACGCCTGAGGGAGGTTGGCCTGCACCCTTACTCGAGGTATTATCGGCAAGTATCTCCCGCCATCTTCAGTACACTTACAATTCGTCCAGAAAGCCGGCGTTGTGCTTCCACCGGATGAGAATACCCTGCAAACCGTGGAAGAAGGACACAACTTTGTACGAGATCAGGTCAAAGATGGTGCAGACTACATCAAGATTCTCCACGAATCCGGCGCCCCTTTTGCTATGGATTTGCCGAGAATGCCCACCAGCGTGGTCAATGCAATCACAGACGAAGCACATACCGCAGGTCTCACTACCCTGGCTCATGCATTCACGATCCGCGACACCTTAGAAGTTCTTTCGTTGGGAGTCGACGGTACTGCCCACGTGGCGTTCGACAAACCACCAACAAATGAGCTCATCGAAGCTTTTCGCAAGAATGACAGTTTCTGCATACCTACTTTAACGGTCATCGGAAGCTGCACCGCGGAAAGCCGCAGTATGCAGGAGGGCTACGCCCATGATGCGCGGGTCAAGAGATTACTTGTGGAAGGAGGGCAAGAGAAGCTGTGCCAGTGTTCTGCAATGACGAGTGCGAACGATGGTAGCCTAAGAAATGGTGTCGAGACTGTGAGGAGACTGAAGGATGCAGGAATTGACATAATCTGGTATGATACTATGTGATCTATTGGCGACGTAGCAGTCAAGCTAACTTTTATCACAGCGGTACCGATTCCACTGGACTCGCCCCTGGAACCGCCTATGGACTTTCTCTACACCAAGAACTCGAGCTATACGTGAAAGAATGCGGATTCTCGCCCATCGAAGCATTACGTTCTGCAACCAGCTTGCCCGCAAAACGACTGAAGTTTCCAGATCGAGGTTGGATTCGAGAAGGAATGCGTGCAGATCTTGTGTTGGTGGAGGGAAATCCCATTGAGGACATCCACCATACACTAGAATTGAGGGGTGCATGGGTTGCTGGTGAGCTGTGCGCGTACTATGAAGATCGGCTATGAAGAATGCGTTTGGGGGAGTTGCATGGAAAGATAGATTGGAGATTTGTCCATAGCGTAGTCGTGTACACTGAAACTCTGTCGGGATTGAAAGATTAGTCAAATCAACCATAGGTATCCAAGAGTCACCAATGCATCTGTACATCAATCGATTCTCGACTACATGGGCTGCTTTCCGCGGCGAGCCGTTTCCATACCTCGCAGTACAAATGGCTGATCGTATTCAGCATTCGGGTTCGATCACATTGCAATGTAGAACGGTAGGTATAACATGATAAACCATTCGCCTCGTCTGCCTTTGCGTTCGTGAAGATCACATCACCCACTGTGAACAACATCAACCAAAAATAACTTGTCGCTACTCTGCCTGCAAGTTTACCCCTCCAGATCTCGCGGTTTTTCCCTTTGACTCGCTCCCTTGATCTTCGTCGACAGATCGAACACTATAACGGCGTCAGTATTAGCAGTATTCGAGTACTGCAACCAGCTTACCGGGCAGAGCAAACGGAGCGTCGATCGATGCTAGCATCAAGGCACTGAAAAGGTACCAGCCAAACATGCAGGTAACAAATGCAAGCGCTCCCCCGGCCTTCTGCAGTGCCATCGCATAGGCCATTTCTCCTTGGCCGTTATACCAGAAGGCCGCTGCAAGACAGCTGAAGGCAGGTGGGAGGGGGAGGAGGATCATAAACAGAATCAGGTTGGTCCTCAAGGAGCAAACGAGATAGACGAGGCAGAGCAGGCCCATAAACAGGAGGAAGAATGCTGCGGCTGCATTAGAGACGTGAGATTTGGCGAGGTGGACGATGAACTTACCCCACGAGTTTACGAACCCGGCTTCATGAAGTCCCTCTTGGGGTGCAGTGACGGGCTCGGGGGAATAAGCAGCATAAGCACCGTAGAATGGTTGCAGGACGCCTCCGTAGCTGAGCCAGAAGCTGCCTGACTGGTGTAAGTGACGAGCTTCGACCTGTCGCGAGTCCAACATATTATACGCACCGAATGTCATGAAGACCACGCTGATGTAGGTGTTTCCCAGAATCCACTGTGAGTATGTGTCAGGGCCATCTGACCAGTGTGGAAGGAGTCATCGGAGGAACATACCTCCATCGCCCCTGATACTAACATCAAGACACCACCGAAGAACAAGAAGACCGAGATGTCTGAAGCACCAAGGCCGGCACCAGTACCGCGCCAGTTCATGAGGAAACAAGACAGTGGAGATAGAGACAGTAAGAAGCCGCCCAAGCCACTGGAAGAAGTCAGTTACTTGGCATCAACACGATTGCTATGATGTCGCCACATACATTGGTGTTGGATTGCCAAAGGTCTTGCGCAAATCGCCTTTTACCTTGCTCTCTGGCGAGAGATAAAGCTTTTCGAACAGCTCAGGCGGTATGGAAACGCTGCCCGCAGTCCTGATTCGCTGCAGTGCAACGTCCGGGTTCTCGTTGGGGTGCAGGTGGTCGACTCCAATTGGGCCTCCATTGTCGTAGTAGGAAGCATGGTCTTTGTCGCTCGCCGACATGGTCACAGTCCTGTAGAATGTTCCTGCTCACTTACTGCAGATTGACGAATGCTCTTTGCAAAACTCCAATGCGCTCTCAGGTGCCGAACACGCGATCGAGAGGAGCCTGTCCGCCTTTGTATCTTCACCTTCCACGGCGGGGAAATTTGACTCTGAGTTTGATGAGGTGACGGTCAAAAGGATATGGACGTTTGAGCATGAAAGCACCAGGTCTGATGATGAGTATCGAGGCCATCGCAGAGAAGAGCCCGCTCATTGGATGCAGTGTCGCGCGAGTGCGAATAGACTTGCTGTAAGAACAACTATCGACATGCATGTAGAGAATACTTGCGGGGTGCAGCGATTCTTTCTGGTATACTGGCAGCGATCAGCAGGTAGTTTCCGAATTGGATAGAGCCTCGCCAGCAGGTAACCAGGTCCGCCCTGGTCAGATCGCAGAGCACCATGTAGCAAATCATCGATCGGCTCGAGTCCAATCATCAAGACTCTGTATCTGTCAGTGTCAGAGCTCTCAATTTAAGCTTGAACGCATCCATGAATGCTTCTGCAGCAAAGGGACCTCCATGTTCGCTTATCGCGGACATGTTGCGTCGACGTCCTCGAGGGCTGCGGGGAACCCATTGAAGGGTTTGTTGGCAGAAAGAGCTTCATCGCTCAAGATTCCATACCATGTAGGTCATTCTGTATCCTGTACATCGTGACCTGTACGATCCAGATGTGCGTAATGTCTTTTGTTCTGGGAGGAGGAAAGGAGGAGAACGGCAAGGTGAAGTCTTCGGCCTCCTTGCCGTAGCCCCACATGGCGTGAACCTTAAAAGCATAGGTCCAACTTCAGCTCAGGACTCGACGGTTCCCCTCTTTCATCTGCATCAACACACCACCCATTGGCCATCTACCTTGTTACTGACCAGCTATCATCGAGATTTCGCGTCTGATACGAAGCTCTTGTCCCCGGCCCATCTTCGATACTGCCACATCTTGGATAACCACAGCGGATGACGCACCAGACGCACTCGCAGCAGACTCACATCGCCACGAATGGCGGCGCTGTGCCAGAGTCTCATGGGACACATGACCAGACCAAGTCGTGTGCTGTGCTGGCTCCATGAAGATGGTTGCGTAGATCTCCATGTCGTGAAGGCGTCTACATGGAATTGGCTATCTGATGCCTGGGCAGAAGTGTCGAGCACTCAGGGGTCTTGAATGACACCTCAGCGATCTTCTGACGTTCAAGCATTCAAGATACCGTTTTGCCACTCACATCGAACCCGTATCGCTATTGACCACTGCAGAATGGTAACGGACTGCTAATTGGCGTCCAGTGGCAATGCTGTCATTGCTGTCTATCGAAGCGTGGGGCCCGCGCTGCAGCGTGCTCTGCTTGTCGCATTACACCGCGGGTAGGAGATAGCCTCATAAGTGCCTGCATTTGTGCGACTTTGGCATGCCTCCTTATAAGCAATCTATATTTTTCTCGAAATCACAACGCGACCGAAGGCACTCTTGAACTGCCAATCTGTCGTTTGCTACTACGGCAGCCGCTGCCTATCGAAATACCCATGAATGGTCTCAGACTTCTATTCAATGATGCACGATAACAACTTGCTTCCGGTCCGCAGTGTCTGCGATATCGACATCTCTATGAGCATCGATTCAAAGGGCGGAGAATGTAAGCGCATTTACCACCAAGGAGATACGTTGACAGGACGACTCTGGATCTATCACAACGAACGCACGATTCTTGATGACATTACACTGTCTCTCGAAGGTCCGCTGAGTCCCAGTTTCTCTGGCAATGCGACTACTGACTGGGATCGCAGGATTTGCTCGGGTCTGGGTCGACCACGCAGGCCACGCATCGGCTCTGAAATACGACGCATGTTCAAGTCCACAATGTCAACGAGGAGCAAGGCTAACCAGAAGACAGTTCCTCAGGCAGACTCATAAGGTCTCTCCTCATGAGCGTCGGACGGGCAAATTTCACTGCCACGTTGACTTTGGCTTCCGCATAGCATCGTGCTGCTTTCCGAGCGAGGGCACTAGACCCCAGCTGGCAAATTTACCGCCATCTTTTTCCAGCGGCGAGGCTTGTCTTGATCGCGAAGGCAACAAATGCATGCAACCTCTCATCTCCTACGGTTTGCGTGCTGTCATTCTCCACCGACCCAGTTCTGGAGCCCCTCGAATCCAACAGCAGAAGTTCTTCGACATTGCATTCGCACCTTGGACTGAGATTCACCCACCTGTCACCATTGAGGATTTTCCAGGCGAATATCGTCTCGACATCACCGGAAGCATTCGCAGACGTCTCTCAAGGTGCGTTTTGGGCGCACTGACAGTGTCGACCACAGAACTCTCGCCACTGTTCTCAGGAACATATAACAACGAAACCCGAACTCGCGGTTTGTTGAGAATGAGCTTTGAATCTTGCGAAAAACTTATGAAAGATCGGTTTTCGCGCTGGTCATGTGAGATACGTCTTGAGATTGTACGAAGGATCTACTATTCGACTATGCCACTCACTGGAGTAGCTAGCGATCATCTGCTACGGGACAACGACTATCTGCGGAAGAGAGAAGAAGTGGTCCATACTCAACGCTGGACCGTAAATCCTTTGCACTGGGACAAGCCCTTAAGTGACACCAGGCTCACCGCTTACATTCCGCTGACAATTCAAACCGCGGTCCAACTTGCTCCGACCTTCAGCATGCCTTTGGTCACTGTTAGGTACAGCTGCAGGACAACTTTACGCCTTCCGCAAGTCAGTCATTCGCAACTCGAGGTCGAAGTACCCCTGCAAGTGCACAACACTCCGCACGCGGTACCGCTCAATGCACACCGCAATTCTTCTGAGTTGGGCTGTAACGCCATGTCTGCAGATCGAAGAGCATCAGAGGTACTTTCCTCAATATTCTTCGGTGAACACACGCTGATGTCTTATTAGCTTCCTCCCGCATACTTCGCATGATGCCGGATGCCGAGGCCAAGTACTCCAGTGTGCCTCGTTGGATCTCCTTCAAGGCTCCGTCGAATGAACAGTCTCACCAGCTGTGTATGTATATGTGAGTGCGAGCCTTCAGCTGGTGCATGGTCTGAACTGGGGAGAAGCATTACTTGGTCCCTTTCCAGATAATTTCACCGTTGTGCCGCAGCTCAATCCAGCCATCGGAAACATTGTGCCATTCTTTCAGAACACAGACAATGGCGAAACGACATTCTGGGACCCAAGTATCGACTGGACAGAACTCGAAGTCAAATCTACGGACGGCCCTTCTTATAAGATTGGAGGCCCTCCAGGCGAATCTGAGCGGCATGCGCCTACCTCTGACTACTCCTTCAAACATGGTACCGAGCTTGTGGAGACCAAATTGATTTGAGGTATTCTCAGTCCTACACAGGGTATTCAAAGAAGTCCCAGCGAATACGACAGTCAGACCCAAAGCTGATCCGCAGTGTCTGGTAGCCCCAGCTCAAAGTCACCCTTCGACTGATCTCCCCCAAACTCGATCAACTTGCTGATGGAGCCTTGAGCATCTCCAGTATGAGCAAGCTGTCCCAAACGCTGCATGTCCGTGTTCACGGAGCCCACGCCATCCAAGCACTCTCGTACACCCTGCTTCGTGCCGGCGATACCACCTTGAGGAAACTTGGCGATCCTCGCGGCGAGAGCGTCGACATATTTCCTGAGCTCGTTCGCTGTGCTGAACGCGCGATTGACAAGGCCATACTTCTCTGCCTCTGTAGCCGTTAGGGCTCGAGAAGATGTCATCATCTCCAATGCTCGCCCAGGCCCAATCAACTTGGTCAGACTCTGCAGTCCGCCGCCGTGGACAATGCCTCCTGCTACTTCAGGTACCCCGAATCGTGCCGCTGGTCCAGCAAAACGCATGTCCATGTTCACAGCGAATTCATTGCCACCGCCGACGGCTAAACCATTGACCTCTGCGACAAACAAGACAGGAAACGTCCTGAAAAGTCGAAGTATATGGCCTAGCAGGTGGAGAAAATGACCGGATTCGCCTTCACTCGATGGCAAGGGGTATTGTGCACTGACGATATGGAGGTCGAGGTGAGATACCCAAATGTCGGCGTGATCGCTTGAAATGACGGCCACCTTGGGCGCTTTGTCCGGGTTGCTCTCGAGATAGGTGAGATATCCATGGAGTTCTGCGAGAAGTACCGAGTTGGTGAGGTTGATGGGCGGGTTTGATATGGTCAACCGAACGGCGTGCTGACTGCCGGAGACAGGCTCCAATTTCAGGGATCGATTTTGCGAGGTCGACATTGTGGAGGCCGATGATTCTCTCAATGACGCTTCTTCATCGCCCTTTTGAGTATTCTATATATTGGTCTGGCAGCTGGTACAGCCTATTCCAACTTGCCCGATTACGAAACGTGTTGATCGTGGATTTCTGCAGCGAAACTTTGCCTCACCCACATATCAATAACAAGATTCCACAAAGAACGACGGCTATCTATAGCGACTAAGACCACATGCCAGGAACAGTTTAGTCGCACTTCAGAGGCGTGGTATCGCTCGTCATGACCTGTGAATCTACGGTACTGCGATCACTATACTTAGCGCAGTTGTTCAGTAATCACACCAGCGCGCCCTATAGCGGTCTTGAATGACCACTCACGGCGGAACTCAGCACAGACCAGACGATAGACAGCCTTCATTTCGGACTGTGTGACAGTCTAGGGCTGTCAATTCAACCGCTCGTGTGGTTTGGCTGTCCCTGAGTACCGCTGATACTGTCGTCCGATGTCAATGATCAGCACGTCGCTGAACAATGCAGCACTGCTCATTTCCAAGCATGGTTCATGTCTGCAGAATGTTTCAAGGGACCTCTTCTCTGTATATAAGGCATTGAGGCCAAGATGGAGTGGTGTGGTGTAAACGCAGACACGCTACGTGAGGCTCCATTCTCTAACTCCACGCCGAGAAGCACACCACGATGCAGTCGATACTTCAGATAAGACGTCTACAACAGCAAGCATCCAATGGCAACAGATACGAAGCCAAAGAGCAGGACTTAGACCATGAGAAACAGGCCCTCCCCACAGAGCCAACGACTCCCCCAGAGGGCGCGACGAACGCACATGAACACCTAGTTGTCAGCTTCGACGGCCCTGACGATCAGCAAAATCCACAAAACTGGCCAGCCAGCAAGAAAGCCATCGTCACAGCCTTCCTGTCAGCCATTGGCTTCGTCGTCGGCTTTGGCTCCTCAATCGACACCCCCGTGATACCGCAGGCTTCTGAGCACTTCCATGTCAGCGATGTCTCCGAATCACTCGCGACGGCACTCTTCCTCATTGGCTTCGGCGTTGGGGCGCCGTTTGCTGGGCCATTGTCAGAATCGTTTGGCAGGAATCCAATCTACATGATCACGATGGCTCTATTCTGCTGCTGGATCTTGGGAGCTGCTTTAGCGCCGAACCTTGGAGGTCAGTTGGTGTTCAGGTTCCTCGCGGGTCTCTTTGGTGGCACTCCCTTCACGACCAGCGGGGGTACGATGGGAGATATCTTCAACCATCAGACTCGAGGAAAAGTCTTTCCGTTCTTTGCCTGCATGGCCTTCCTCGGGCCCATGTTGGGTCCTGTGGTCGGGGGATACGTTGGACACTCAGGCATCGATTGGCGGTGGTGCGAGTGGATCACGTTGTGCATGGCGGGCGCGCTCCTCATCCTGATGGTCCTCTTCATGCCCGAGACCTGTGCCCCAGTCATTCTGGCTTGGAAGGCCAAGGCTTTGCGATCGGCAACTGGGAATGTCAATTTTGTTGGACCTCTTGAAGCTGCAGGAGCGACTTCTCTCGGGCAGAAGTTGGCTCAGGCTCTGTCAAGGCCTTTTCTTATTCTCTTCACGGAGCCTCTGGTCATTGCGTTCACTGGCTACCTTTCGCTGGTCTACATAGTCATGTTTTCTTTCTTCGCATCGGCGCCGTTCGTCTTCGGAGGAACATATGGCTTCAACGAAGGTGCTTCGTACCTGTAAGTACCAATCGAAACTACGTTTTAAGCCAGGAGCTAACCTCAGTTTACTTAGGATGTTCATTGCCATCGCTGTTGGGCTCTTCATTGCCACACTCGCAACACCTCTCTTCGGCATTCTGGTGAAGAAGGAGTACATGAAGGCCGTCGCGCAAGGCAAAAGCCATGCCGACCCCGAAGCAATGCTCTGGTGGGCAATGATCGGAGCACCGTTCTTGCCAGCAAGCCTGTTCTGGATGGGCTGGTCGGCTTATCCATCAGTGTCTTTCTGGAGTCCAATGATTGCGTGAGTCAATTCATGAACAAGGGCGGAAGGCCTCAAGCTAACAATTTCACAGCGCCGCCGTCTTAGGCTTTAGCGTCCTCCTCATCTTCATCTCAACCTACGCGTACCTCATTCAGACCTTCGTTTCATTCGCGGCATCGGCTCTCGTCTCCATTACTTTGGTGCGATATATTCTCGGTGGATGCATGGTCACGATCTCGATTCCGATGTACAAAAACTTGGGAGTGCATCACAGCCTTACGATCTTGGCGGCAATTGCTTGTGCTTTCACGCCGATACCGTATGTGCTCTATCTATACGGTGGTAGAGTTAGAGCCGCGAGTAAGCGGGCGCCTCAGCCGAAAGTATAGAGGATGTCGTGGGAGCAGGGCGGTAAAATGGATGACAAGCAAGGGTTCTCGATTGAAGTCCCAATAATACAGACGAAATGACTAGAGCAACTAATACGATCCCTTCTTGAACCCAGTGTATTGAAGCAAGGCAAATGAAATAGTCAAGTGAAGTGAGTTGGTGCCTTCCGCTTGCGTCGTTTGCATGTGATGCCAAGACAAGCCGACGTCACCGCCTCTGCTCTCGAGCCACCAAACATGAACGCCGCAACTTTCTCCATCAACACGACAAACACATCACACAAACCACAAAATAAGCGCCGTCGCCAACCGATCGTCATCACCAACACAATGGATGGCGAGCAAACAAATCAGCAAGCGGATGCGCACCCTCCCCCAGCCGACACCGATACTGCAATGAATGGCACCGACCAATGTGCATTCCTGCGTCTTCCTGCTGAGATCAGAATCCGCATCTACGAATAGATATTGATTCCAGAGCCAACTATCAAGATCCCTTGCTCTGGCGTTAACCCGTTCAGAATCGTGCCTTCGGTTTCTACAAGGGCAACAGAACGTCAAGTTGCCAGCGTCACTGCTGGTGGGGATACAGACACAACTAGCGCGTCAGCGCCGTGCGAGGTAATGTCACAAGCGACCAGCATCTTCTGTCTAAATCAAGAGCAACTCGTGGAGGGTCGTCTGGTGGGAAGTACTTGCCAGCTCAAACCATGCTCCATCAGGAACATCCAAGATGTCCCGCCACGAGCCGTCACTGACTACACTGGACACACTGAGATGCTCACCACCAACAAGCAGATCTTCAACGAAGCAGTGGCGGTCCTCTACGAACGTTGTCGAGTCGGTGTTCGCGAGCCTCGCAGATGGGATGTCACGTCACTGCACTCGCCATATGGATGCGCTCGGGCTCTGACATCCATTCCGCTTCACGCACTACCACATGTTCGATACTTCCACCTCGAGACCAACCTCAACCACCGAGTTTGGAGCAGTATCAGCGGCTGGTCGGCTCGACCCTTGATGCATGACTACTCCTGGCTCGAACTTCCGAATCTCAAGATATTCTCGATGCACATCGACATCGACTTGACGTGGGGAGGCTGTTTCGATGCTACGGAATTCGGAGGGCTTTACTATTTGGCTGATTTAGTTGAGTTCGTCATCGACATACACATCACGAGGGATTGGGACGGTGGTGGAACTGGATGGGAGGAGGCGACGTACACAAATGAGATCAAGGAGGAGATGGTGGCTTGCCTCAATCAGAAGGCACAGAACTTGCGGGATACGTTCGTGCAGTCACTCTCGGAGATCTTCACGGCTCACGGGAAGAAGTTGCGAATTGCAGGAGGATGAGAGACTGGGGTACCACAACATTGTGTGATTATGGATGACGAGAGAAAGCGATCTGTGTCTCTCAATGGCACATATTGGACGAGAAGTGACTGTCAATGAAGAGGGGTAGCAGACCAAGACCTTCGGCATTGTTCAGGGTGCACAAAACTCTCGAAGATAGCGTCGTGCAGCGACCAGATCACCACGGAAGGAGGAGAAGCTCCATAGCAAGGCGATGAGAGTAAGCTCGCCTGCACTTGTCAAGGGACCTCTGAAATATCAGAGGAGCACAGCCGACTGGAGTTTCCTATTGTAAAAAGTACCTCAGAAAACCGAATCTCAGTTTCAAAAGCATGTCGACCCACCTTTCCTTCACAAACTGCACCCGTGCTAACTACACGAACCACTAATCAACTTTGATCCAAATCACCGTCACCAACGTGTCCAACCCCATGCAACACACACACCCCGTGACCAACCCAAAGCCCAGAACACACATAAAACTCACAACTAGCAAATAGCCTCCACCGCCTAACGAGTCTCACGAGCGGCCCATGTGAGATAGACGGTGAACCTTACTTGACCAGCAAGCAACGTGCCTTCCCCATTCGTCTTTTAAATTTAAGGTTCTGTGTAGCGTTGCGAGGAGCCGCGGCCGTTCGCAGAGGAGTCGTTCGTATGGATTTGAGGTTTGAAGTGGAGGGGGAGGAACTTCCCAGTAGTAGAGGAACGGTATTTGATGTTCCGGGTTGGGAGGGATGCGAGACGGAGACCGAGTAAGCTCGCTTGGTATGTCAAGGTGGGCGCCTTAAACGTAGGTGATCCTTTACGCGGGACTGGGTTCCGCGTGTAGCCTGATTCACGCAGCTTTGGCTTGCACGGCAAACTTCTTGCGCCTTGGGCAGGTGACGGCAGACGAAAACATGGGGACGTGGTGTGAAGAAGTATCACGTCTCTTGAACTAGATGGATCTGGTATTTAACTCATACATCAAAAAAGCCGTCTCTCACGGATCTCATTTTTGTTCATGCAATTCATCACGTTTTCTCATCGTATCATCAACAGCCTCGGGAAGAAGTCTATGAGTAGACAGCCTTTTTGGTGTAACCAGGGAACTGCTCAAGCTGGCTTTCGTCAATTGCCTCAAGCTGAGGACAGCTGAGAGGAGCGATGAGCTTGCCAATGGTGTCGGTGAGGGTGTCGAGAGCGCCAAGGAGGGCGTCTGGCTTGGCCTGCGCGGAGAGCTGGTAGATGAAGCAGCCAAGGTTGTTGCCTTCAAGAAGGGTCTGGAGATTGAAGAGGCCGCCTGTGAGGTTGGTGACGCTGACGCCGGTGAATGTGTTGACCTGTTAGAATGTTAGAGGCTGGAGAACGTCTGAGATGGGGGTCTGAGCGAACTTACCGTTCCGGTGTTGCCGCCAATGTTGATGAATTTGGGGTGCAATACAGCTGCGTTAATCAAGTCGCTGATGAAGTACTCGAGCTCGTACGGGTAGGCCTGAGCGCGGCGGTACCTGAAGCAAATGATCAGAAATAGCCTGGAGGATGACACGTTCGCTAGGCCTTACCAGTTATCTGGGATTCTTTCGGTGCCCTGTACGGCGTTGTAATTGCCGTTGGTCCCCTCGATACCGAACCAGGAGGCGATGGTATCGTAGCTGAGGTAGCCGACAGGGTACTCAGCAGAGTGGTTCGCCATGTAGCGAAAGATGAAGGTATAGCTAGTACAGATCAGAAACACTGCAACGGTCACGAGGAAGGTAATAAAAACTTACGCAGCAGGCTGCACCGCAACACCGGAGAAAGGTCCGTTGAAGAAATAGGGGTTGTTGGCAATCTGCTGATCAAATCGGTACGAGCGGAAATCAGTAAGGCAGTCAAGATCCACCTGGCCACCTGGACAGTAGTTGATCAGGTCTTGGAACTGGCCAGTCTCGGTGATGTAGTCGTTGCCAGCCTCGTAGAGATCTGGACGAGTGGGCGATGCATCGCTCTCGTACTTGTTGTGCGAGCCGCTGAGGCCGTTACCAAGTGGGCCGAGCAGACCGCCCTGAGCAACGCTTGGTGTGCCGCCCATGGACCATGCAGTCAAGTCTCCGTCAATAGCGGCGCCAAGGATTGAGAGGAAACCAGCGAGCTGCGGACCCATGCCGACGACAGTCGTCGTGGCATCGATGTACTGGGAGATGGTTGCGTAGCCGTTGTGGGGGAGGAAGCCTTCAGTAACTGTTAACACAATCTTTGCTAGCGATTGCTTCTTCGACTCTTACCATGGTTGGCCATTGCGTTCAGGCCAGGGCAAGGTCCTCTCAGGTCATCTGGACCAGGAGCCACATATTCGTGTCCGCTGCCTTCGCTGACATCGATGTATTGATCAGCGGCGTTGAATTGCGGTACTGGCTCGAAGAGCGCCGTTGCAGCATCAGCACCAGTCTGTCGTCCCTGGAGGGTCTTGGCAAGCTCGATGGTGCGGGCAGCGATCTGTGGGTCATTGGCAATGACATCGTACAACTTGGCTGGGAAGGCGTTGACGAGGGGGAGGACTGCGGCCGAAGCCGAGACAACTCGCGAAGAGAACTTCATCGTGGCAGTAGACGAGGGCGAATGTCAAGGGGAGAGGAGGTCGTGTGGAATTTTTCAGCTGCTGGGAAATCTCCCACACGCCCACTCGTTGGGACCTCCATTCTTATACACTCAGTCATCATCCTCCTCCACCTGCTTCGTAACCTGCTCGTTTAACGGAGCGTGCTTGTTGGCCTTTGAACACAGTCCGGCGCAAAGCCAATGTGTGGTTAAACATGAGCCTCAGATCGAAGTGATGCCACGTCTGGTTGAGATCGCAGCCGAAACCCACCGGCAGCCGCGCGATAGGTCATCTCGTCCGTCTTGGGTTGCCTTGTTCGATCGCTGCGTGGAGAGTCGGTAGGTGATCAGCAGCGGGGGAAAGGCCGGGGGGAACCTTATATCGACCGTGCAAAGTCTGGGGAGTGAAAACTTCCTCGGTGGAGAAGGCTGTCCAATCACTGACATCGTATTATTCGGCAGCTCGGTGAGTTCTGGCAGCACATGTGAACAGCGTGCTCCTTTTCAAGTTTGGCCATTCCCCGGAGTGACGATCTGTGGTTCACGCGCTGTGGTCCGTGGTTGGAACGATGTTGTCCAGTGCCCCGGATTTTGACGATTGCTCTGGCGGAACGACGCATTCGCCGTTACATCCGTTTTCTCGTTGTCCAGCCGTTTTGTAAAACATCCAGGCCAGCCATGTCCGGCCCGGCCACCACAACGGTGCGGTTTCCAACGCGTTCGTTGAAAGGCAAAGGGGCGACGTCGTCATGTGGCGTTGAAGCTGGGTGGCGATGCGAGGGTAGCATACCGAGGCGCCACATGAGAAACTGTTCGCCGCCTCGCACAGATGTGTGCACGGTGTGTGCAGAAGACGTCGATCAATGCCGAGAAGTCGACCAACGCTGCATTAGTGTCGTCAGCTACATACCTGACGTATGACTCCCACGTTTGGTAGTTGGAGTCTTGGAGATCTTGTGCTACGTCACACTGCCTGCACTTGGTAAAGGCGTCGGCATCGTTGATTCCGCTAAGCTGGTGTCCCTATCACAAGATTGTCGCCCTGTGTTCTGCAAGTTTCAGTATGTCATCGACGACAGGAACTGGTTGAGACTTACCTCGTCACCATCGTACATGCGAACCACCTGCAGCTCGAATCCAGCAGCTACCATCAGATCTCTCCATTTCTTCTTCGTCGGCTCCAATGCTCCACACAGAGATATCATGATGAAATCGTAGTGACTTGTTGTCATCTGATCTTCTGCTCGGTCGCCACAATTTTGTCGACGACCAGAATCGCGTCGTACAAAAAGCGAAACCTTCCTCGTCGGCGTTGATGGCCAATTGGAAAGCCGCTCGTTGGAGCCTGTTCTCTGTCTTGGCGCACATACTCTGGCCAGTACTGCATCGATGGAAGCATGTTCAGGACACTGCGCACAACCGTAGATGCTCGGCCAGGCTGTGCGAGAAGGACTGTTGTCGCATTTGAGCTGTATGTGCCGTCCGGGTGGCTGCAAGCCAGACTGTACGCCACCAAGTCTCGCAAGACCCTTGCTGCAAAGAAGATCTCGTCAACTTGGATGACCACGATGTGATTGGACCGAGGTACTGACAGAGTAAAAGTGCTTCGAAGTCGAGATTTTGCGATAGATCGTTGACAGACAATTGTTGGCCGTTCCTTTTTGCCCGAGTCGACAGCGATATTCGCAACGTACAACAGCAATCGCTATACCATCAATCAGCGTTACATCTTTCGAGCTTGGTTGCGGCACTCACTCCATAGTCGATGCGGTTCTGTTTCATAGCAGAGTCTCTGTGGGGATGAGCAGCGAGAGCAAGTATGGGGTCTGCCATGTTGAACGGCGACGAAAAATGGAGACAGGAAACGAGGAGGTGAAGGCTACCCTACCGCTGTGTGTACCCACGTTTCCGGATGATGAGCTGAGAGACCGAAGACGGTCGTCTCTTCTTCGGCTCGACCACAGCGAGCATGGCTATCCATTTCGGCACTTCGTGGTGGCTGCGTTTGCGAGCTTCTCTGAAGTATGGCGGACGAACACAGCCTTGTATAGGCGTAGTGCTGGCGACCTTGCAAGAGCGACGTGAGGTACCACTGGCAGCGTTTCCACATTCATGAGCCATCATTGCTCGGTCAGGATACTTGGACACAGTGTACTTCGATGAATGAGTAGCCGATCGTCGTACTGCCCCTTCGCCGAGAGAAAGTGGGATGGAAAATGTTTGGCGCAAGGTTAGGTGAGCTGGCCGCAGGACGAATGCGTTGTGACGACAGCGTGTATGTTTAATATATCCCACAATGCACAGAGCCTGCCGTTGAGGACCACGAGGGATGTAGTCGAGCGAGATAGGGATCCAGCAGCAGACTTGAAGAAAGCCTTGAGAGCAGTTTCGGAAATCAACTCGGAGAAGAAAGACACAACCAGGAGGAGCGACCGTAGACCACATATATGTATGCGTTAGGCTGGCGATGATCCTTCCAGCGTGCTGCTAGCTTGAGGGGAAGTCATATATGAAGTACCACTCAGCCGTGTCGTGCGACCGCACTGGCTTTATGAACACGACAAAGGCCACAGTTGGACGCTGTTATTTCGCTGTCGACGCTTGCTCGTCTCTAGGCTTGACTGCGGAGGTTGCCAAATTGCCTGACATGCGATGTGCCTTTCTCATCTTTACAACCTGGGCATCTGCTTCGTTGACGGCCGATCCTATGTCGCTTTGATTAGTCAAATCTCAAAAAGGCTGCGGCAAAAAGTCAATGGACAATAGTAGCCGCGGCCTCGAGGCAATTTGTCCTTGACATCCTTATGTGGCGTTCGATGAGAAGGTGTCTGGCCCGTCGTTGCAGCTCTGCACGCATCGAATGAGGCCGTGACTGCCGATCGATGAGACGCACGAATTTGGACCGGGTCGAAGGGTGGTGCACACGCATTTCTGGCCACCTTTTTGCTCTCCATGTGTTGTGGTTGAGGTCGCAAAGACAGAGAGGACGAAGTGTAGTCAGTCTAAGGTTGTAAGCAAGTATATTTAAACTCCTGATGGAGGATACGAGGCCAAACTTGGCAGGAGGCGCGAGGAAGGAAGCATTTGCAAAAGCTCCTTATCGTATGCTTCCGTCTGCATCTTGTCGATGCTTATTGCCGCTTCATCTCATTCGCAAGACATTCGGGATCCAGTTCAGTGTCCAGTCTTGTGATGAAAATGCTGATCAAGAAAATTGTCGTGAGGTAGGTCGTCGCAGGTGGCATGACCAACATCCAAGCTTTGCACTTACGTCAGCGAGGACTTGATGAGAATGCAATCTCGACCCATGGTCATCGATCACATGCCACACCAATCCGACCAAAAGCGGCAAGTGACGTCTCTGGATATCCTCACCGCAGCGTTCGAAGTGCCAGGCACCTTGGTGCCAAGGCCGCTGCCCTCGCAAGCCGGACTCATCCTAGAAGATCTCTCCAAGACGTTTGTCGATTCATGGGATTATGTCCGCACAGGCGAGTTCTCGGTGCAACCCATAGCGGCACAGATCGATGCCGATTTCACCGCCGCTTATGATGGATGGTTTGGAGGATCGCGCTTGGAGGATTTCTTACAGACGCATCGAATGATTGCCGCACGATTTCCCGGGCTCAAAATCTCCGTGCTGGACACCTGTGCTCATATTGCCGATTCTGGTAATCGGGCTGATGTCTATGTTTTGACCGAGACGACGGGTGCTCCCACCCAGCTGAGGAAGCAAGGACTTGGTGTTTTGAAGTGGCGGCGACGCGAGGGAGTCTGGTATTGCTATAGGATGCAAGGGTTGCGCGGCGTCGGTGGCGTCATATAGAAGACGCATGTCTTCGACATGCTCAAAGAAAGCTCATTGGGGATGGTGCTGGGTATCGAGCTGCGCAAAGGAGCTGAAGGAACCGAATCCCTTTACGTGTGAGCACCGCAGATTCCTCGCCGTGCCTACGAGGCGATAGTACAAAGGCCAAGGGCAGACTTCAGCAAGTGCACGTCTGTGCAAATGTCATTGCCAGTAGAGAGTCTTTGCCTTCCTTTAACATTGTAGCATCTCAAGAATTGGACAACATGGCGGCAATCAAAGCAACATCCACAACTGCAAAGGATGTCAGCATATCTAGGAAGCCTCCAATCCTGTGCATGGGAGCACCGAGGACCGGTACCGCCTCTTTAGGAGAAGCCCTTCGGATACTTGGCTACGAACGTGTCCATCATGGCAGCAACCAAGTCCCGTCAGACCCCAACTGGGAAATTTTCAACCGAGCAGCCGACGCAACTTTTGACACACTTCCCACATACACCGGCAAGCCCTTCACTCGGGAAGACTGGGACGAGATCATGCAAAATTGGGATGTCGTGACCGATATGTTTGCGTATTACGCCAGGTCTCTGATCCCGGCTTACCCCGATGCGAAAGTCATTCTGGTAGAGCGCGACACCAGCGCCTGGCTGAAAAGCTGGACAGAGCAGAAACGAAGCTGGTGTAGCCCGTTGGCTCATCAATTCGTCAAGACTGTCGAACCCCTGACTGGCACCATCGCCGGCTCGACCTCATTCAAGTTCATCACTGGCTGGATCGGCTCGAACAAGCGACAGGACATCTTTGACAAAGCTGAGGAGGCATATGCACGCCACAACCAATTCGTCCGAGATTCGGTACCTGCTGGGCAGCTTTTAGAATTTCAGTTGAAAGATGGATGGGTGCCGTTGTGCGAGTTCCTTCGGAAAGAAGTCCCCAATGTGCCATTCCCTCGCCTCAACACTCTGGAGGACTATCAGGCAAAGGCCAGCCAGGACAAGTGGGCTGGGATTGTACGTGCGACAAAGCGAGTCTTGGGCATGCGAGATACGACATCTGAAGTGGAAGGCAATCTTTCAAAACCATCGCAAGGCCATTCCGGCGCTGTCTAAAAAGCAGAGAGCACTTCATATGCCAAGACAAGTCTTGCATGGCTGTTCAGGGTCGGGCTTGCATGCCGCCTGCATTCTACGAGGCATGGCCTCGAAAACCCTCTCCGGCAATTGGTCTTTTCACGTCACCGAGTCACAGCAGCTCCTCATTATCATATGGTCTGCGAAGTTCCACGCTCTGCGCCGACACAAATGTGGCAGCACGGCCTTGCAAGCTCATATCAAAGCACCCAGGCGAGGAGACATTCGTGTGCAGTGAGGAGAGATACTTCGCATGGCCAACCATCATTAGCTGGCAACAGTCACGTGGTATCATAATGGCTTTATCGGGTAGCTTCATTGCTCACTCTCACCCACGGTGTCAGGCCCAGTGCGCATCGGGCTCAAGCTGTAAATCGTTCTCCTACTCCTTCTACGCCCCAATGGACGAAGCCTCAGTCTTACACGATCCCGGAATCTTTTGCCAACTGTTCAACCACACTGCGTCCTCATACTCGGTTGCTTGAGACACCAGCTCGTCGATGCAAGCGGCTTTCAACACTTTCTACGATGTCAGCCGTAGGAAGCCTGCACTACGCACCAGCGGATCGTTTTCCGGCCACCTAATTTCTGATTCGGTCAAGGGCACTTGCTGCAGCGACCGCTTATGGAACCCATCCGACGTGAAAATGACATGGTCTTGCCAAACTTGCTCTGGATGTTCTCGGGAAATTCATTCGTTCAGCGTACTGGGTCCTTCTCGATCACTGCTCCTCGTGGTGAACTCATTGCGCTGCAGTAAGAAAGACCAAGCCCTTGAATGGGGTTAGGAAGGAAGTCGAGCGCAACAAGCTCCCAAAGGAGCCAGAGGAGTTACGAACGGTCGTCCGAAGATGGCTTACTTGGAATGGCAGAACATGCCAATATTGGCCATCCAACCTGTGTTTTCCTCGATCCTTTGCCATTCGAAGTTCGGGGCATAGCACAGTGTTTGCACCGTTTCCATACGGTTAAGCTTTCACCCATGCAGACGGTCTTGATAATACTGCGGGACTCATCAGCTGTCAACACTTCACAGCGAAGAACCCGAGCTGTGCAGAGGATTTGTGATCTTGCAGGGCTGCAGGGCCGCAACCATGACCTACTACGGCTTCGTCTCTTGGATCATCAGACCGCGCCATGTTGAGCGCTTTCTATTCATGGCAAGTCCGCCTCAACACAGAGCTTTAGCCTTAGCCTTACAGCAGCTTAATCATCCTTCGTCTTCGGGATTCAGCGATGTTCGCAAAGCAAAGTTGAAGGCTAAATGTCTTCAAGTGTTGGTTTCTGCAGCTAGGCAGCACCAGGTGCATTCAGATTACTGAAGCTTGGATCATTGATCCGAGCCACCTGAACCCATGCACTGTACTTGAGACCGCGTCCTGCGTCTATTCTGGATCTTCGAACGACATCACTCATCGCCAGCCAAGATGCGATTTTCCACCATCTATTCCGCGAGCTTTCTCCTCGCAAGTGTTGCGAGTGCCCAGAGCTGCACTGGGATCGACCGAAGAGAAGCCTTGAGGGAAATTGTCGAATCGATCATCTCAGGAACCGATGAGGACATCAAAAAGCCGTCCTTCACCAATAATGTAACCGTCTTCGTGTACGCGGAAACCATGTCAATCCCGCGACTCACACTAAGTATCATCTCTGCAACAGTCAAGTCCAAGGAGCTCGCTTCATCACCGGCAAAGGCGTCGAAGGTGCAAGAAACTCCATCCGACTCGGTCATGCAATCGCCACAGACTTCGGCCCTGCGCCAGAAGATCTCAATTCATACCTAGACAACGGCGTCAACCAAGCCTTTGTCAACGGCACAGCTACAGTCGGTCTTCACACTCCTGACGGCGGTTCTCTGGGTCTGGTGGTCGTGCCGGCGCAGCTGAGCTCCACGCACGATACAACGTGTGAAATCTATGAGGCGGTCGCGGCTGTTCAGCCGATTGATGGGGTCATTAAAACGGCTTTGACGGCGCTTTTGTTGCAGAACTTTCCGTTATATGAGATTTTGGACGTCGTCGATGAGTTTTGAAGAGCTGGCATTGGTCGATGAGCAGCTGTTCTCTCGGTGCTGTGGCGGCAGTTTGCACTTTGAATTTGAACACCATGGATAAGAACCACTCTCATGGTTCCGCACTCAGTTGATGGCAGGGGTTGGCTACACTTGTCTAGTCCGCCCTCCGACAAGGCTCCGCGAGGCTAGCCAGGGGGCCGCTGCACATTTGGTTTTCATTGCAATACTGCTCCTTAACTCGTCATGAATCTAGACCATCTTCTCTTCGAGTTTCATGCCTCTCACGATTACCAGTACGGATGGTACCGCAAGGCATGGAACTCGAAGACGGTCCAGTGCCTTATCGTTGCCACTCTCCGAGAACCGTCTGGCGGGCGACAGTCTCATTCAAGCACAATCGCCGAACTTACAAGCGAACATCGATCACGCGATTAATTTCGACATTCTAATTTGCACCATAGTGTCTCACCCTCGGTACAAAAGCGTGAAGATGTCTGTTCTGCCCGTTCAACAGAAGTTCTTGCTTTCAATTTCCACTGTCCATCTTGTCGAATCAGAAGTGCGGATCCTCAAACTCTATACGTCCATATCCATCACGATGCACTCACTATACCACTATTCTGTTACACTCCTACTACTCGGGCTTTCCTGTGCTGTGTCAATTGAAAAAAGAGCAGTAACTTGTCTCACAGTGGGCTCAACAGCCACTGCAAGATGGACAAACTCAGCAGGCCAAGCTTGCACCTGGAGCGGCACTGTAGGAAGCAACTTTGGCACAAATAGTGCCAATGGCGGAGAGTATGTCTACGTATCTGCTCTGAACTTTGCAACACGGGTCGATGCTGATGTCTGCTACAGCTACAGCTGCAACGGTCGCTGTGGAGCAGGCTGTTCAGGCACAGCTCTTGGGAATGCCTACACCCAGGATTGTTTTTCTCATGATATTTGCTCTTGGTTCAATGGCGCTAGTGGAGGTTCAAGGTTAGCTTCACGCTCACTGATCTCAACGAAGGCACTGACGTTTGACAGCGACCCGAACTGCGGTGCTGCATACAATTCGGCGGTCGACGATACGCTCACCGGAGCTGCTGTTGGGTGCGGCCAGACGAATCCATCGAATGCTGCACAGGCACCGAGTTCAAACCCTGTCTGTTCGTAGTGCATGTGGTTGCCAACAGCAAGAAACGTACAAACTGGGTTGGAGCTTGCAGCATTACACCGGTCCATCAGGCGATGCAGCCTAAAGGATCATGAAGCTCAAATGGATCGAGCCAGCTACGGTGTCTGTAACAGGAAAATTGCCACCCTGCCTGCTCTTGCCGAGAATGTACCTATACGACACAGCCAGCTGAAACAAACCTGACTGGCAGGCGCTAGCTCCGCTTCCCTTTCTGCTCCACAGCTGTATGGAAAGGGGCCAGGGCGCCCAATGATGTATGGAAAGGACAATTTGATTCCCTGCTTCTGCACACTTCAGTTCATTCTTGTCTTATTGACAACGTTTCTCAGGTGAGTCACTTCACACGCAATGCTCAGTGCAGTTGGCGTTGCTGCCTGCACTCTGCTCGTGAAAATATAAATTCGTTCTTTTCTTGCCTTGTTCATCTGCTATTGTCTTCGCTCAATAGCCTTCTACCAGACGCCGGCCTACTTCTCGACTCGTCTTTTTCTCAACATGGGCGACCGTGGCAGATCGACAACCAGGCATGAAGCTGGACATAATGCAGTCTACGACCACTACACATCTCATTTCTCGGAGAGACGTCCAAACTCTGACGTTGCCCTTCTGGAAGCGGTCCGTTCGATTCACCCCGAAAATCACGTCACATCGATTGGACCATGGGACTGTGACTTGATTGGCTTCGCAGGTGCCGGCCATGCCAAAGCTACTCTACGTCGTCATGGGAACCGATTCAACTCTCAGCGTACCTACAGCCCGCCACGCAGCCGCATGGAGGGAGGACGAGGCACCCTTGGCAAATCCATCGCATTCGGACTCTACGACTACTCCTACGATGGGCACGACCTCCAGGTATATTCTCTCGAGTGGCCTCGAATAGACGGTTGCGGTACCGAGCAGATACAGTACATTTTGACTCCTTCCATTGCCGAAGAGGACTGCCCAGTCGCCGATGGATTGATCGAAGCCGCGGGCAAGTGGACGTCGGAGCTGCACGAGGAGATATATGTCTTTGACGCAGGGAATTGGGATAAGAGCAAGCTTCTTTGGGAGTCTGTTCAATCTGCCTCGTGGGACGATGTCATTCTCGATCCTGCAACTAAAGACGGCATCATCAACGATGTCCAGACCTTTTTCGACAATCGCTCGCTGTACGAGGACTTTGGTGTACAGTGGAAACGCGGAATCATTTTCCATGGTCATCCTGGCTGCGGCAAGACGATTACCATCAAGGCCCTTATGAGGTCACTGCAGCAGCGAAATGTTGCCAGCTTGTATGTGAAGTCGTTTAAAGCAAGGCAAGGTCCTCAATACGCCATCCGTGAAATTTTCGAGCAAGCTCGGAAGATGGCGCCATGCCTCCTAATCTTCGAGGATCTCGACAGCCTTGTGGTCGACAAAGTACGAAGTTACTTCCTGAATGAAGTAGATGGGCTCGAGAAGAACGACGGTATTCTCATGATTGGTAGCACCAATCACCTCGAGCGTCTGGATCCAGGTATCAGCAAGAGACCCTCGAGATTCGATCGCAAATATTACTACAAGCTGCCGGATGTGAAGGAACGGATCTCGTATGGCGAGTACTGGCGAAACAAATTGAGGGGCAAGATCGAATTCGATGAAGCCATTTGCGATGTGGTGGCTCAACTCACCGAAGGGTTCAGCTTCGCGTATCTGCAGGAGCTTTTCGTGCAGACACTGCTTTCACTGGTGGGAGGTCGCACGGATGCGGATGACGATATTGAAATCGTCGAAGAGGTCGACCCAAGCCAGTACCACGAGCAGCCTGAGATGACCAAGGACGCCACAGATACGAATTCGGCCGACAAGTCTGAAAGCGGGAAAGGCAAGAAAGCAGTGAAGCAGATGCCTGAAGTGACCATTCCAGAGCACCTGCAATCTGATCCACTCATGCTCGCCCTACACAAGCAAGCGAAAGCGTTGTGGCGTGATTTGGATTCATCGGAAGACAGCGTACATAGACGGTCGAAAGTCTCAGGTGTTGGGGATGAGGACGACGAAAGTGATGATGATAGTGACAGTGGCTCCTGCTGAGCTGGATCGCGTTGCTCGATCGATTGAGACAGAGACTATAGAATGGGCGAGAAACATTTCTGAGACCAGCTCACTGAAAGAAAACGATAGAAACTATTCTAGAGAATGTTGAGGGCGAGAAACTTGGTATGGCCCTCCTTGCAACCGGCTACGGTCAGAAAACGACCTCTCTCCACCAGAAGCTCAAGTATCTGATTCTCGGCAACGCGCAATCCTCAAGTTCTGGTCTGAGTCAATTTTGGCCAACCATCGCTCTGCCATGTCAAGTAGTTCAATCCCCAGCCGAGGAACGGACCTGGGCTCTGCCTTGTCGTGTCCAAGTACTGATAAGTCATGATCAAGCCTTCCTTGGGATCAAGGAGAACAGACACTGAACCAGGCTCCCAGTTGTGTGTCACTGGATACAAAATGGTGGATCCAGCTCGACTCGTAGGACCATTGCTGCAATCAACATTGTCGCGGTCGTAGTACGGTCCTACTGGGGTGGTTGCATTGGTGCGGCAAACCTGAGTTCGATAGACACTCTGTGGATCGGCATCTCCTCCCGAACAGCAGGAGCCGCGCGAGTAAAAGAGATAAATGTATCCGTTATGGCGCAGTTGGAAAGCGCCTTCGGTACGATTTCCGCCCTGGCAGCGGAGTCCCTGTCAGCCTTGTAGCTGACCAATGCAGGCTGGGGACAGACTTACCGGCTGGTCTTGTGACTTGATCAAGAGCTTTGGCTCGACATTTTTAGCTGTCAGATAGTCGTTGTTCAGATCGATGCCGTAGATGCCATATCCAAAGCTATTGAATGCCATGTATGGCGAAACAACGCCTTGAGGGTCGCTAGCGTCAGACAAGATGTTGCCGTCAATGCGACGCCAAGCTGCGAAGTTCCTGTTCGGTAGATTCATAGTCCTAACATATCAGTGACTGGAGACCCTGCTGTGGAAGAGCATCTCTCTCACCCATGATCGGTCCAGGTGCCAGCATCCATCGAGGGACTGGTGGCCACACATTGATCGAAACAATAGCCATTGGTTTGGTCCTCCACCGTATAAAACAAGTAGTACTGGTTGTTGATGCTACATCGTGTCGTAAGGTCAGTAGACGGTACCTTCAAAGCGTAAGAGGTGAATGTGTCTATACTTGCAAGTGAACTTCTGGAGCCCATCGATTCAAATCGGAGTTGGGAAAGCTGTAGTTCTTGTACGAACCACCGACGCAGTCTGACTTGCTGATGTCGCTAAGCTGACCAAGGATGGTGAAATTCAAATGCCTGTGTATCCTTAGCAGACGATTTGCTGTTCAACATGGTGTGTCGGTACCATTGTCCACTCAAGCTGTCTGAAGTCGCAACATTGATGCCGTCGCCTTGTGTCTCTTAGCAAAGTCCAACCCTCTCAGTGACACGCCGCTTACCTGGGTGATCGCCTTTGGAGAAACGAAAGTAAATGTCACTTGCTCCGTTCTTTCCAGGTCGTCGGATAATAGTGTTATCCTGGTAACGGAGATTGTCGTAAGTAGGGTCTACACAAGCATCGCCGTAACATGGCATAGGGGTTGGCTGTGGCGTGTAGTACGCCGTCTGGGCTGATACAACTGAAGCTGCCCCTACAGCGCAGGCCAATAGTTGAGTTGACCACATCACGATTTGGCAATATTGTGTCGAGTTTGAGAACCCAATGTGTAGAAGTTGATTGCTTATTTATATTCAGTCACTTGCCATATCATCTGATCTTCCAGCGATTGTCACAGTGAGTTACGTATCGCCTGTGGTACTAGCTTCGTAAGTAAGTGTACGTACTTGTGGAGGACCCGTGCATGAAGGCAAAGCTGAAAGACACACTTTCATCAAGCTGAGGAGATCATGTTACTAGCTGCAGGAATACCAACATCATGCCATACGCAACGGCAACTGCTCACGATGAAGCTGCGAGGAGTTCCGTTTGAGCGGGCTCGAGTAAATGTGCAGACCGTGTCATCTCAAAGGAGAGAGAGTTGCGTCTGAGTAGAGGCACTGAGTCAAGAGTCGAGTCGATTGGGAAATATCCAAGATCGACCAATTCACAACTTTGAACGGGGCGTAGCGACTAGATAGCGATTGAGAACAGCATGTCGTTGTCGTGTCCTTCGGACGAGGAACACGTTACGTGAATGCAGGACGTGGAGTTTACCCAGAGATCGGCAGAAAACATGTGCCATCTATTTGAGATATTGAAGCGTGTGCCAGCTTGGAGTTTTGACTACCATTTGAATCCTGCATACCACTCGTGCCGTACATGGCCCTTTAGCTACTTCGAAATCATCGATCAACTTTGTGTTTCTTGATCTTGCGGTACATCGCACGTCACACTCACAAAGTCTGTACCCACACCAGCACAATTCCCCAAGGCAAGGCCATTCGGCAGCTTCGCGCAAATATCGCCTTCGACTCACAGATTGAGCAATCTACCTCCCCACGCCCATCTGCAGTTCCTTGTGTCTTGGTTTGCGTCCATCCTGTGTGATCTTCAGCATCTCATTATCAAGATTTCAACCCAAAGTTGACATACACGTATCTCCAGTTAGTGTAAGAAGTATCTCCCCCGTGATCACACCCGCGGTATTCTTTGGAGAAGCCGTCTGATGCTTCGCCGGTCTTGATGGATTTCGAGCTGCCGGAAATGTTGTCCAGGATAAAGTGGAGACACTTTCCTTCGACGACAGTGTCTATTCTCGCCAAACATTGTCAGTAATCGCCACCAGGACATATTGTATGAACGTTTGTACATACTGTATACATGCTCGCCCACGGAAAGGGGACTGTCAAGTTCCATCTGATAGGAGGCTGATTGAATCGCGGCCAGCGTTGCAGCGTGATCAGAAGGCGATGGTGCACCTCCGCTGTAGCATCCTGCCAATGCTAGATGGGCGAACGGAACAAGAATGACAGTAGAGAGTAGAGAGTGCATGATGGCGATTGCAAGGTGTCAAAAAGCTGAAGTCCGAAAGCTTGTATTGAGTGATGTGGATGAGGATAAAAAGCTTTGCAAGAACGAATGCAGTACTTATGTTCCACGAACGGACCTCACTCTGTTGCCTTTTCGAATTTGCCGCATTTTCTTCAATCACTTTCAAAGAAGCCGGGCCGACGGTGATCCTTCAACCATGGTTGACACAACATTGTCACTCCACCGTGATTGTCGACTCTGAACGGTACTTCAGGGTCTTTCTCACCCGATTGCCCCATTGGCCACCTCGCGAGCCATACTCTCCAGGACGGATGAGATTTCATTCCTGCCCTGCTCATATCTCCGGCATCGAAGTGCGCAAATTTTGCATCGCCACTAGCAAGACTGGATCCAGAATGACATGGGGGCTTCGCAAGAGATCGGGAATAGGGGCTCCCGGAAACATTTGTCGGAAACATATTGAGTCTCAGTGAATTGTGTAGTTGCATATGCGGTGGGGTAGATATCTCACTATTGCGTAGTGTAGCTTTTTGCAGGGATGAACAGCGAAGCTAGACCGGGTGGATGGAAGCAGCGACTGTTAGTATTGCTAGTTTCAGTATGCACGGCGACACCGTCTCTTTGAACTGTGTTGCTCCCCAGTAATTTCGGGTGATTTTGTTCCCTCTGTAGCACTTCACAATTGTGAGCACTGAGGCTTTCGTATTCAACATACTTCCACTACCTCGTCCAATACTGCGTTTCCCGTATTTCAAATATGCAGCTTTGTGGCACCATTGCCGTCGCTTGAGCAAATTGAATCTGCGGAGGCATACTACAATACGAATTCAACTTATACCTTTGATACTGCTTGCTGCGCAAGTGGAGGTTTCCTGACGGCAAGGCTGCCGTGTTTGCCAAGGCTCTCGAGCTCCACAGTGATCCTTCTCAGCTTCAGCCTGGGGCACGAAGGATCAGCTCCACTATTGTGTCCGTGTTCATTAGCGTAGGATTGCACCCACGACAATACTTGTGCGACGATGACTAGCGCTTGCATCTCTATGGACCGCACAACCACCACACCAGGGGGTCCCGGAGTGTCCGAGGCCGAAGTGATTCCAACTTTATGTCGACGATCATAAGACACGATATAGGGCTATGTTCAAGGAACAGCTTCCTCATGGGAGGCATCATCGGCGAGAATGGCGAGGTTGCATCCCTTGTCTAACCGTAGCTTCACCGGAAGGAACTTGAGTGAACGAGGGTTTTACCGGCACCTACTAAGAAGTACGCACAAAGCACAACTTATAAACAGGTGAGTTCTGCCCACAGCAGTAGGACAATAGGACTATCTCAGCAGCACGAGTACTGTCACTTGCTGCTCCCTACGCAACGCTACTTCCACCCCAACAGTTCCGAAATCATGAAGGCTGCTGTCGTCTCTTTGATGGCATCTGCTATCTCACTCACAAACGCTGTTACTCTTCGCAACCACGTCAATGGAGGCTGCCGAGGCAACTCTGTGCAGTGAGTTCGCTTGCAAACGACTGTTCATGTCAAACATACTGACCGTTGAATCACAAGATGCTCATACATTTTACATGACGTTTGCTGTGGATCAATCTCCGGCTACTCTGACTCTGTCTACGTTACCGGCCTACATGTCTATGGTGTCGCTTCTCTCCTCACAGGCTCGGGAAGCGATGCCTGCGGCGGAAAGGTGGTCATATCGAACACCGGACTGGATCTGTGCCTCACGAATCCCGACGGAATCGAGTTCACCACCGGCAGCATGTGGCACGCGCTCTCTCAATGTTCGACCAGCTGTAAAAGAGATCCTGTATCGGACTTCATGGAGCTGCCGGAGGAAGAGCGCCTAAGGATTCTCAGCGAGAAGGGTTGCAAGGGAAGTGTTCAGCCAGATAAGTTGATCTTGTCTGACGGGCATGCTTTCGAGATTGGGAATGGGACATCTGTTGAAGACGTTGAGGTGTTGCTGGAGATGGCTCGGGCTAAAGCGGATGCGACGATTGACGACGTCCCAGAGCACCTACTCAGCCTCAAGGTCGACCTCTCTGTGCTGTGAGGTGTCTAAGGAAATGTACGGCTGTGGTTTTGTGTTGGAAATTAGTGGGATCGAGATAGTGAGATACAAGCGCGGCTTCAACCCCAATTACTGACTCTGTTCTGTGTCTGCTTACCATGGCCTAATATCGTGACTGCCAGCCGCCTATCTTTTCTGGACCAGAATCGGTTTCAGATTTCGCGACTTACCCCCACTGTAGCAGATAACATTTACTGTAGCATGCTGTGGTATACCAGGTTGTCAGTCTTCTGCAAAGCGTCCCGTGTATGCGCCTGGCTTGTAGGGCGTAAGCCCAAGGCTGCAGGATGGAACGAGGCCGCTAAAGGTTAGACTTGCCCGACAAAAGTCTGATTGCTGAGTCAGGCAATTATGCCATAGATATGAAAGCTGGCGTCTTACGAAACATCTCCTGAAGCACGATACTTCTTTCATCTCAAATTTTTTCGGCTCCGCAGTCAGGACATTGTAGAGCTATCGTAAATGCTGACATACGCTATACCAATGCCGGAATCGTCACCGCAAACCCAAAATCGTTCATGGTTGCGTGATCTTCCAAAATGCGAGCTCCATCTTCACCTTGAAGGGACGATTGAGCCAGAAACTCTCGTCGCACTTTCCCAGCGACACGACAAGACTCCACTCACTCTAGAGCAAGCAGAAAGGTTGTACCATTATGACAACTTCCTCGGCTTCCTCCGGGCATTTCGCGAAGTCGTGAATCGCCTTTTAGATCCTGAGGACTTCGAGCTGATAGTCACCGACATGATCAGGACGTTGGCCTCTCAAGGTGTACGCCATGCTGAAGTGTATATTAGCTTCAACCATATCCTAAGGGAGAAGACCACTACTGTAGAGGCAGCCATGGCGGCCGTCGAGAGAGCCAGGATTCAAGGCGAGCAAGAGTACGGAACCACTATTTTCTGGATCGTTGATGCTGTTCGACAATTTGGACTGGAAGATGCGGCGGTCGTTCTCAGCAAGGCCGTAAAACTAAAAGAGACCATGCCTTCCATTGTTGGGATTGGCATTGGCGGTAACGAGGAAGCTGGACCTGTTGCCGACTTTGCGGAATTCTTTGCGAGAGCCAAAAAGGCCGGTCTACGAGTCACGGCCCATGCCGGTGAGGCTGTCCCAGCCTTTTCAATCTGGGACGCGCTCTCTGCGGGGGCTGAACGCATTGGTCACGGGCTGACGGCTGTATCTGACCCTGAGCTGGTCAAAGTGCTCAAGCAACGACAAACTCCTCTGGAGCTGTGCGTGACAAGCAACGTCTGCACTGGTGGCATTCCATCTCCTCGAGATCACCCGGTTCGAACCTATTTTGACAACGGCCTCATGATCTCCCTTAACACTGATGATCCACCTATGTTTCGAACGACGCTCCTGAACGAGTACGAGTTAGTGCAGAAGGAATTCGGCTTCTCTGATGAGGACATGGTCAAGCTCGCAAGAAATTCCGTCCAGTCGAGCTTTTTAACCGAGACGAGGAAGCGGAACTTGCTTCATGAGCTCGACAACTTCTTGTCGAGCAAGACATAGCCAATGAAGACTTGCTGGGTGGGATAAGCTCCCGTATTATTCAACATGCGTTGGACCTGAAGAGCTACAAGATCTTTGGCTGATGATTGCGGAGTATGCAGCCTTGTGGTTCTCTCCTGTGCGTTCATGGTGCTGTTGTATCGTTACGATAAAAGCTGTTCACACGCTGAAGCTCTCATGGGATCCAGGAAAAACGGTTAGAAAGGATCGATTCAACTAGTCCTCACTTGCAGGCACCATCAACATCGCCGAGCGATCAGGACAACGGAGCAGGGCTATGGTAATATACATACTGTATCTCCTTTTCCACCATGAAGCTCGGCATGTGTCCGTAGACCGAACTCCTCTCTCGCAAATAACTCCGAAAACGATGAACACATCAGCAGCTGGCTGAGGTCTCGCGTTTCTTGTAATGTAAGCTCCCGAACTATTGCGACCTCCCGCTTGAGTTGTTTGTCGTCCGTCAGCATGCTGACCTTTCTGGCAGGCCCTACGAGGACATCGATGGTCATCCTCACAAGAGACGACCGCAAAAAGGGCAGAGTTAATGAGGAAATAGGGCTGGGATAGGGCTCAACATCAGCCGTTTCATGAATATACAGGTCGCAAGCCAGCCGCACGACTAAGTGAGAAATCTTTCTGCGGACGCCTTCAATATGTTCGGCGAGATATTACCCTTTGGCTTGCTCGCTTTCTGTCTGATACCGGTTGCATTCGTCTGCTACTCGGTCATCCCTGCAGCCACATCACCCTTACGTAACGTTCCAGGGCCATTCTTAGCACGATTCACTAGGCTCTGGTTCTTCCAGAGCACATGGAGAGGTCAAGCACATTGGGAAAACATTCATCTACACCGGAAGTATGCACCTGCAGGCTCCTTCTACGCACCAGTCGTGCGATTGGGACCCAACCTGTATTCCATATCTCGACCCGAGAGCGTGGTCTACGGAATCAGCAGCAAGATGCCCAAGACGTAAGTATTGAGGGCCTCCCTAAGGACGTGAGCGAGGGCTGAATCTCATTCGACGAGCAGCTCCTTCTACAATACATTCAAGCATCCTGATATGGAGCCGGGATTGTTGGCTCATCGCAATATACGAAAGCACGCCGAGATGAGACGGAAGTTCCAGAGTATGTACAGCATGAGCAGCTTGTTGCGCTACGAAAAATACGTGGAGACGACACAGGACGTCTTTCAACAGAGGTTGGGTGAGATGGTCAAGAGTGGCAAGACGGTGAATATGCATCGTTGGATACAGTGTTACGCGTTCGATGTTGTGAGTCTGTGATTTCGATTTGTGGGAGCAGAGCTGATCAGACAGGTTGGCAATATTACGTATAATAAGCGATTCGGGTTCTTGGACGAAGGCAAAGACATTGATCATGCCTTATCATCGCTCCATGCCCAGACAGTGTACGGAACACTCGCGGGGATCTACTCATGGGCGCACCCCATCCTGTACAGAATCCTGGAGCAGATGCCCGGCTCCGGAGCGGCTGGACGCACGTTTCTGATGAAATTCGCGCAGAGACGTGTCTCCGAACGGGAGATCGAGCGAGCAGCGGAAGAAAAGGACGGCAAAAGACACATTCCCGCTGATGGTGCGCCCCGAGACTTTCTAGACCTCGCTATAGACGCTGAACGGGATCCTGAGAAGAACATGACCAAGTTCGATGTCTTCGCGGTCGGCCTTGCGAACATTCTGGCTGGATCTGACACGACTGCCATCAGCCTTAGCAGCGTCTTTTGGCATCTTACTACTACTCCGCGTGCTATGCAGCGGCTGAGGGCGGAGCTGGATCAGGCTATAGCAGAGGGCAAGATGCTGGGCCATTTCTTCCCAGAAGGCACCGAGATTGGCATCAACTCATGGGTCGCGCACTATGATGAAGATATCTGGGGCTCGGACGCCACTTCATTCAAGCCTGAGCGTTGGATCGAAAGCGATGCTGCGAAGCTCAAGCTCATGGATAGCTACTTCATGCCATTTGGTCTGGGGAGTAGGACATGTATCGGACGACACATATCGATGCTCGAGATGTGCAAAGTCATTCCGATGGTCATCTCACAGTTCGATTTCGATTTGGTCGACAGAATGGAGAGGTTCGAAACGGTGGACATTTTCCTTGTGAAACCGAAGGACTTTCGGGTGGTCGTTCGAGCTCGGTCTCAGTAGTCGATGCTGACTTCAGCGCCAGCTCAATCGGCGGCAGGCCCGCCGTGTCTTTCGCGAATGACGAAGGCAGTATCACCATCCACAAGCCTTATCCAGAGCCTGTCCTGGAGCCTGTCATGCTGCGAGGTATTGGAAAGCGGATGAAGAAGTGGTTTGGTTGGTAGTTTGAGCAGTTCGTTCTAAGCAGAAGGAGGCCGAGGATATCTAATCGTCAACTTGTAGTAGCATGTAGACCGGCTTTCAGCTCCTAGTAGCGTTAGAAAGTCTCGAAGAGATCGTGTTTTCGATTCAATGACGACGAAAAGTTTTCGCCAAGGTCCAGTAACAGTGGGCCTCCTCAAATGACGCCCCTATCCTCAGCAGGCGAGCTCTCGGCGTCCCACTCCGTGAAGCCCCGATCACGGCCAGTAGATGGCAAGCGACTGCTACTCGCGCTTCGCACGGAGCTTGCCGAGGGACGAGTAGACGTGGCCGATGTGTGGGCTCTCCTTCGGGGCTCTAGCTTCGCTCGGTGGAAGACAATGTTGGAGATGCAAACACAGCAATGTTTGTCTGGCAGCTTGTCCATAGCCAGCTCACTCCTCTTCACCCTCCTCCCCACCAACATCCCCCTTCCCCTCAGCCGGCGCCCTCTCCATCTGCTTCTGATACAGACCCGCCAAAAAGGCATTCGAACTCGCCTCCTCAATGCTCTTATCCTTCCTGAGTTTCAGAAATCTCGGAAACCGCAAGCTCAAGCCCCTATCCTCGCTCACCAGCCCAATGGCGGCCGTATACGTCGGACTCAACGTGATATCCGCAAAGAGCATCTCCCATACTTCTTGCGGTTCAAACCAAACGTCTGGCTCGCCGCCGTATTCGACATATGAGGGACGAGAGATGACATTGGGTCCGCCAGGATCATACTTGGCACGGTTAGCTTTGTAGAAGGCGTCGGTGAAGCCGGAGATGCATTTAGTGACGACTTCAAGGCTGCCGGTGTCTGGATTGCGGCAGGCGAGGAGGATGGGTGACCACCACGCATTCTTGCGTCCTTGGCCATGCCATCCACCGACGGGAATTAGGTCGATGGTGTCTGTCTGCGTGTTGTAGTCCTTTTTCACTTTGAGCCATGAGTCGAGACGCTTGTCGGGTTCGTAGGTGGAAAGGAGGGCTTTGCGGCGGCCGGACTTCTTCTCCTCAGGCTCATCGGCAGGGTCTTTGTCGCCAGGCTTGCTCTTCGCTTTCTTCCCCTTCTTCGGCTTTGGTGCAGGTTTTGGAGCTGACACTTCTTCAGCAGGCTCCACGTCCATCTCTGCCTGGAGCTCAGGATTGGGCAGATTGTCTAACACTTTGACCATGATCCCTTCACATTTGATGTCTGTGGCCTGCTTGAAGAAGTCGCTGACAGCGTCGCCGTCCGCCGAAGTGGCATCAAAGCTTTTCACCCAGGTGAAATGGTTAGGAATCTCAATGAACAAGCTGCGAAGCAAATTTCGTCTCTCCCGGAACGATCGATCCAGCAGCTCCTCTCCGTTCAAGTACATGAGATCGAAAGCGAACAGACAGACATCCACCTTGACGCTTTGGATGACCACGTCCTTCCTTGCTCGATTCGCCAGTATCTGAAAGGGCTTCAAATCTCCAGACCCTCGATCCACAGCGACGACTTCGCCCTCCAGGATGAAGCTGCTGACTCCCTCGCCGCGAATCTTCGGTACCAATGCAACCAGATCGGGGTACTTCTCAGTCATGACTTCGAGATGTCGCGAGAAGATCGTGACTTTGCCGTCTTGATCGCAATGCACCTGAGCACGCTGGCCGTCGTATTTGAACTCGCAGCTGAAGTCGCGGCCCTGCAACTTGGTGAGCATCTCCCCCAAATCGCGGGTGATGCCTCCTAACATAGGCCGCAGAGGGATGTGCATTGCCAGCCCGCATCGTATTAGCAGCTCATCGTCAATGCCAATGTCGATGAGTGTAGGAACCAAGTCGTTATAATTGGGTCGACGGGCAAAACTGGCTTTTACCAACTCCTCACCATGAGAGTAGACTTCGGCCAAGTCCTGCTTGCTGAATTTTCGAAGTTCGTCTCTCGATTTCGTTGCATACGAGGATCCTGGTGGCTTGGAAAGCAAGAACGCGCGAGACAGAGCAATGAGCATAGTCGTCTTCACAGCGCCAATTCGAAGGTGTTGCACCAAAGTACGAACAATGTATCTGCTCTCTTCGGCACCTCTAGCATCTTGCACCAATCTTTCGACGATTCGCTGCTTGACCTCTTGACAGCCCTGTCCTTTTGCATTGGCAATCTTGTGCAAACTTTCGTAAACGCCCTTGATGGTGAGAGGCTTCGGCTTGCGAAGTGTGAGACTTTGTCGTTTCTTGGCCTCAAATGCCACATCTCCCGCATCGCCGTACTTGTTGTATAATGTCTTTAGCGAAGAATTGTCCAGTCCGCAGACTTTTTTCAAAGCCTTAGAGATGGCCGAACCTCCCAGTCCGAGCTCGATGTCGACGTATGGGGGAGATATGGCGTTGGTCGCTAGCCAGACAGCGGGAAGCAACGAGTCTGGATCACCTTCAATGAGGGTACGAATCAAGTTGACAAGTGTATCAACAATCTTGATTCGTGATTGCGTACTGTTGACGAGGACGAAGCAGTGAGTGAGCAAGGCATATGTTGCCAGCCCACCTTCAGAAGCCCACTGCTTCTTCAACTCAGGTATGTACTTTTGAGGATCGAATATGAGAGGCGACTCGTCGAACGGAATTTCATGGGATACGGTGTCTTCCTCGGCGGTCGCGGATTGCAGGGAGAGCGTGTTCTTCTTGCCCATGGCCGCGAACGCGTTATTGGTAGCTGAAGTGGTGTTGCCTGTGCCATTTTCGCCTTCCCCCTCATTTGAAGCCTTCTGAGGAGATTGGAGGCCATCCGCCACCATGTGTTCGGTGAGTACTTCCTGATCTTCTTGTGCTGTGGATTCATGGCCGTTTGTCTGCTGAAGCCTCTCCTCTTCATCCCATTGCGCCTGTAGCTTGCGCGCAAGCTGTTCATCCGTCAACTCTTCATCGCTGCCGCCAGTTGCTTCCACATCTGTGCCCGTATGATGGTCCTTGGCCTGCTCTTTCACGGCAGTCTCTCCATCTGGTTTCGCTTCCTTCTCAGCTCGCTGCTTGCCAAAGAAGTAGTCCAAGCTCTTGACCGGCTGTGGCGAGGCCTGGTAGTCGTTCTTCTTTCGCCGCTTGCTCGGCGTGCTCATCTTGGCGATGCTGATGCATTGTGGATGGATCACATGTCAATCAGAGACGGAACATTCACCTCGACGCGGTCAGAGCTGGACGACGCGCTGGGCGACGTCATGGATTGAGCACGGACCATATCAGTCTCGATTTGGTGTACGTCCAGTCGACTTCCTCCTTTCATCTCCCTAGAAACATCAACACTGCGCTTTGCATCAGTCGCTGGCGTGGAACATGCATCATGCCACCACTCCGATGAGGAAACACGGAGCGTAGTTGCTCCGAATCATACCAGTCGGATTTTCCATTGACGAGTGGCCTGAGCATTACCACGCGTGGCGCTTGAGTACACAGCCGTGTTGAAGCTTGATCCTAGACATGGATACTTCTCGCACTGCCTCACCTGCTCAGTGATAATACGTCGTCTCGGTTAGAGCGTCATATTAGGGCCTTGACTGTTGGGGCCAGAGTTGTCCACGAGCTTTGCAGCCCTACCAACACGAGTTGGAGGAACCTGGCAGGATGACTTGACGTGTAGGATTCCTTGCATGATTCCATACCTACTGTCCAGCCGTTCCTCTTGGAAAGCTACGCTTGCGAGACTCGCTGACAGCTCACAGCCACTTCTTGCGAAGAAACAGCGGACCCGCAGACCCAGTTTCAGCTCGCTTCGAAGAGCTGTGGATAGCTTCATCTCAACCTCCCCTTTGAGACTGACAGCAACTTTCGCCGCCCGCACACCTCAACTATAAACACGGCCTCGCTTTAGCATTCGCTTCTTGCACCGGATTCGTGCGTAAACGCTAGACGAGTGAGGCATCCTGCCAAGTATATGTAAGCCCAGACTTCTCAGCTGACCAAGTCCAATGCGACGCCTGCCTCCATGGACGTACGACTAATTGTCTCACAGGCTGAATCTCAGCTAACACATTTAAGACTCCGCCTTGTGGCAGTATTTTGGGAGGCGTTCATCTCGTACTACTCCACATCATATCTCGGTCCCTGCTGCAAGAATACAACATGGGTGCTAAGCAGAATGCCACTGCGTCGGACGTCGATTCGCTGAAGAAGCTCCTTTCAGGAACTGGTGCCCAAGTCTTTGGTCCTTCAGACGATGGCTACTCAGCCACAGTCGAACGATGGTCGAGAGCAGCAGAGAAGCCTGCTGGGGTATCTGTTGTGCCAACCACAGCGGAGGAGGTCTGCAAATGTAAGAAAAATTGATAGAGAGATCTTCGCTAACATTGAGAAGGTGTCCATCGCTGTGAAATATGCGACCGAGCACGATTTGGATCTCGCTGTCAAGGGCGGCGGTCACTCCACCGCAGGCGCCAGCAGCACCGACGGCGGAGTACTGATCAATCTTAGCAAGATGCGTAACGTCAGTGTGGACGCCGATAAGCAATTACTGCACGTCCAAGGTGGCTCTCTATGGCACGACGTTGATCAAGCAGCCTGGAAGCATGGATTGGCAACCGTAGGAGGCACTGTCGCAGACACTGGCGTTGGCGGTCTTACTCTTGGCGGCGGCTACGGCCATCTTACAGGCTCCCGTGGTCTCGTCATCGACAATGTCGTCGGTGCTACTGTGGTGCTTGCCAACGGAGATATCGCCAAAGCGAGCAAAGATCAGAATGCGGATTTGTTCTGGGCTTTGCTAGGAGCGGGACAGAACTTTGGGGTGACCACCGAATTCGTTCTGCAAGCGTACCCACAAGGCGAAGTCTTCGCAGGCATGATGGTCTTTCCTCCCACACCTGACAATATCGAGAAGATCGTTGCTACAGCAAACGATTTGTACACCGTGAAAGACGGTCCCAACGGTCCTGAGACCAAAGCGAAAGGCCGATGTGGCTCACTCCTCGCACTTGCAAAGCCGCCCCCTGCAGAGGGTCACACCATGATCCTCGTATTATTCTCATTTTTCGGTACGGAAGAAGAGGCCAAGGAAGTCCTGAAGGGCTTCTATGACATCGGACCTTTTCAAAACACAGCCGCGATGCAGCCATACCCCAAGGTCAACGACCTGGTCCCAGCCGTCATCGGCATGCGAAGCAGCATGAAAGGCGCCGCATTTGTCCTCCCAATTCGAGCAGAATTCGTGAGCAACGTCATTGCCAAATACGATGAATTCCTCGGATCGAATCAAGATGCGGCACCGAGCTTGATCGCATGGGAGCTGTACGATCCCGTCAAGGTGACTGAACTTGATGCCGGCAGTTACGCAAACCGAGGCTACCATCTCAACGGCTTGGTTATGCCGACATGGGGCAGCAAGGAGAACGACCAGGCCTGCAGGCAATGGGCTCGAGACGTTTCGAACTTGTTCAAAGAGGAACTTCAGGCTCATGGTGAGGAGCCTGGCAAGGGTATTGAGCGTGTTGTGGGGAGGAGAGGCCATAAGGGTGCCGTGATGCTGTACGGCAACTATGATGTGAGTCTGAAACACGAGTTCTAAACAATCCTTACTAACACCAAACAGCAATACGATGAGATTTCGAAAGACATCTTCGGCGAGAACTATGAGCGGTTGCAGCAGATCAAAGCCAAGTACGATCCGACCAACATGTTCAATAAGTTGTTCGCCATCACACCGGCGCCGGCAAAGCTATAATAACTAGACTTGGTCCACACGACATATCTACTCTACTCAATCATAATGACTCTTTCTATGTTGCACATACCTGCTGACCTGTTCATCGGGGATTTTCGGGCTGCCTTCAGAAAGAAATGCGAACCCGGTGGCCGGGTGCCGATCTGTGACACATGAGCTATACGAACACGAAAGCTGAGAACAGAACTGATATATCAAGTAGATACCACGCATAGCCTACCAAGCATACAAGCAGCATACCAGCTTCACGCAGAAATACATCACCACCACCCTTGACGCGAACACACGAATCAACCTGCAACCGGCAACCAAGACAAAAATGACCCTCCTCCTCACCCGCCAACTCGCCCACTTTCCCAGGTCGACTCCCCGCCTCTCATCAAAACGACTCTACAGCACATCTCCAAAACCAAACCCAAAGACCAAGCGCGAAGAAGATACACCGGAAATCCCCTCCTTCAGCTTCAAAGACCTGGGAGCCAGCCCGACCGTCAAAGCGGTCGTGTATCTGGGGATCGGAATCATTGCCACGGCTGAGACGTATACGTATAGTATGTGGGCTTGGAATTGGTGGAAGAGGAGAGGGGAGGGAAGAGTTGGGGAGCAATGAGGTTGAGTGTTGGGAGTTGGGAGTTGGATGGGTGTACGGGTACCGCTTCCTTCCTACCATAAGTGTAATCTCATCTCTGGCGTACGAATCACGATACCATCGTTGCTGTTCACGACAGACGTTATGAAGAGACGTCACCATCGCCATCCAAACGTTGAACAGAGACGTCACGCATCGTCCATCAACATTTTAGTTCAGGAACAAGCGCCAACGTACCCGCTAGCGCCCGGGTTGCCGCCAACTGCCGAAGGAGGGAATCCCTGTTTCAGATCGCGCTGGAAACGAAAGCTGGGATGTCCCTGACCACTCGACCAGACTTCACTCTTCATAAGTCCAACACGCCAATCGTCACAATACGAGGAAAAATTCTTTCGCGCTGGTGAGAAAGCCGCGCAATTGTTTGCCAGAGTGGGTTTTATGCGCTGGCTTGTCAGCCCGACGTTCCACCCCCTGTATCAGATCTACGCGTGGACGGGCTAGCGGGTTCAGCGTTTTGTACACACACGTCACGCCGTTGGGGAGAGAAGCGCCTTTGGGATGTTGCCGGAGTCTTGAGAAAGAAAAAAAGCAGAAGAAAGGACGCGCATGAGTGTGCTGGATGTTACCTAATGTATGTGTGACGAGAGGCAGCTGACATTTGGTGAAAGGCAGGGTCATTTTGCTGAGAGGTTGGCATTTGAGGCTGTCACGAGCCAGAGGATCAAAGAACTTGCTGGCATGTCTTTGGCCTGCAGCATGATGATCAAAGCACGTGTGCACGGTGAACTGAACCGGCCTTCCGGACGACCTTTGCTGTTGCCAGCGGAATTGCAAGAGGTGTTCGTCCAAGAGAGCTGCGACCGCCACATGTGAGAAGTCTGCATGAGCATGGTCGACTTCTAGGCCATCCACTGCAAAAAGAAACCGCTGTTACAAGAATGGCGGCGCCGCTCCTGTTTCAAAAGGCTGTGGAAGCTATTGTTGGTGGGTAGACAGCAAGCCCCAAAAAAACGTTGGTTCGTCTCACTTCACGCCCGAGCCTCCTGCATTGGCCCCCTAAGGATTCGCCTGCTTGCCGTTTTGGGCTTTAGCGTCTCGAGCAGGTCGAACAAAACAATACTCCGCCCTCTGCATGCAAGCACTCGGCCTCTTCCTTGCATACTGCTCTCTGTGTGTTTCCTGACCATTGTGTGTTGCTTCTCTCTCTTTTTGGTTGTTGGTACATTATCACGCTTTTCTTGTCACTCGTTGCACGCCATTTCTGGCAACACAGTCACTTCCTAACCACAATACCAACCATCTGTACCGTCATTACGACTTTTCTTTAGAAATACAGCCACGACTTCGAAAGGCTGCAGCGCGCACGAGGCCGGTCCCCGTGTGTTTCAACCTCCTTCAACCGGACATTCCAACATTACAGCCTTTCTGGGCGGAGACCCGACGTCAGCCTTTGATTTCTTCGTTCGCAGCCTGCCAACGTATACGTTATCAGTACCCGGGGAGCGACAACTTTCTTTGGAGCTTGGACTTTTTCACGACTTTCTTTCTCGGACCACATCATGATTAACACGATTCTTCTCGTTGCCGGCCTGGCTGTCCAAGCACTTTCAGCACCTTTGCCACAACGACTTCTGCCCAGAGCGGAAGTAAGGCCCAAGGTCAAAAGCACAAACTATGCGGCCAATGTAACAGATCCCTCATTAAGCCGCGACTCGTGCGGGTCATCGCGAGTAGGCGGCCGAGCACTGTGGACTTGCAGAGACACCACTCTGTACGACGCTGGCAAGGACGAGTGCAGTTTGCCACTCGTCACCAACACTGCAAGCTGGACGAACATGGACATGACCAAAGGCGGGCCTCACTTTGAGACGGGAGCTGTCGGCGCTGGTTCGTCTGGATCGAACAACATCTTGAAGATGTACGGGAACAACGCATACAGCTTGAACACGTACTTCCAAGTGCTAGAAGATGAATGTCCTACGAATGGCGTTTGCCCCGATAGCAGCCGATGGGCGATATGGCCGGACCAGCCGCCCGTCATTACTGACTCTGCAATGGACGGGGGCGCGACCGGCTATACCTGGATTGCCAAATCCCACTTGCGGGAGTTGACCAGCCTGAACGCTGAGCCAGCCCATACACTGTACAAAACATCGTATACTCCAGGCTTAGACCCCAACGCCCTGCCCACCGTCAGCGTCGTGGATTCTCAATTCTGGAAAGAAGGCGAGATCGGTTTCGGTCAATACGGCAGCGTCGTCCGCGACAATACCCTCTACCTCTACGGACAAACGGACGCAAGCAAAGGCACTGTCCTGGCCAAAGTCCCGACCTCCTCTGTCGAAGACCGCTCTACCTACCAATACCACGTCAACGGCGCCTGGACGTCCACCATGCCAGGCATCAACGACACCTCTGCCATCATCCCCAACGCCGGCGCCGGCGGCCAAGGCACTTTCTACTACTCCACCGCCTACCAATCCTACATCTGGATTGGCCAACAAGCCATCTCCGCCTCCGCCGACTTCTACATGTCCACCGCTCCAGCACCCGAGGGGCCATGGATTGAGCCGTATCTCATCTTCCAGGGCAAGAATGGGGATGATCCCATCGGTGGATACAGTCTGCAAGCACATCCGGCGCTGTTGCCCAGCGGGGATGCCAGTGAGAAAGGAATTTACATCAGTTGGACGCAGCAGTTTGAGAAAGAGAGCTATGGAGCGGTTTATAACACGCCGTTGGTTTGGGTGGAGTTTGAATAGATTGTCTTGCACTTTGCGGGAGTTTTGGGCCTGGGATTATAGAGGATAGATACCAATTTGAGATTTCCAGTTCTACACGATCCTGGATCGATCGTTACCTCAAGATTCGCGCTTGAATGACTATGGTTCTCGCCCACGTGTTTCGCCTCCCGCGTGGAGGCTGACGATTGCCTAGCCTCTACAGCCTAAGATGGAGAAATACCGGCCTACTCACCTCCTACAGAACATTACCAATCCAATCACACACCGCCGTAGCCTTGCGGAAGTTCCCAACACGGACGCGCGTGTTGCACCGAGCCGACACTACGCCCATTCGCAGAATCCAAAGACTCGTCCGAAAACGAGGAACATCGCCAATGGAACGACGGCGATGCGAAGTCGATTTCTTTTTTTTTTTTTTTTTCGAACACGAATTCGACTGCTCTAAAGTGCGCTGATAAGCTAGAGAACCTCAGGCTGCAAGAACTCACCAAACGCCTATAAAACCTGCATTTCTAGATCTGTCCTTCTCCACCCACAACTTCCTATCCAGGCAAACGATCTCCAGAACGGTCCACACACCTCCCCACCCAAAAATGAAACTCACCCTCCTCACCACCCTCCTCAGCCTAGCCTCAGGCTCCCTCGCATGGTTTGTACGTCCTCGCTCTCTCTCCAATCTTCCAGTGTCCTTCTTCTAATCTCCCTAGAACTGCGAGCTTGCCAAAGGAGGCGACTATGGAGTCTGCTGGGCCAATAACGGCGATGAAGGGAATTTCGCTTGCGTCTCGGTGAGTTCGGTTGTGTTTATGAGCGAGAGGGTTCAGTGGAGCTGATTTTTGTTGCTAGACAAATCCGTGCAATACTGCTGGTAATGGGTGCACTCCGATCGGGGCAGGACTTGCCAGTTGTTCGTAGAGAGTAATGGTGGGTTAGGATTGGAGGGGAATGTTGCGGTGGAAATGGGTTTGGGTGGAGGCACAGCGGTTATGTTAGAAAGGGGGGAAATATAGACCGTTTGTTGGTCCAGTTGAGTTGGTTAAGTTCGCTGGTGGAAATTTTGTACACCAGTGTGGTGGATGTTCCGCAAAAGCGAACGAGGCAATAAACGCGCGGCCATAGAGGTACTAGCTAGACACAACAGGCTTACACTAAAGCAAGCTTCTAGTCTTTGTTTTCTTTTCTAATGTTGGTATTTGGCAACTTCCTATGTAGGTAACGATCGACAATGAATTCACTTGCACGACGAATTACATTCAAGTTTACATTTGCCTGACGTTTCTAAGACAACTCCCCTGAATACTACAATACAAAATATGGACTAGATGCAAAAGCTCATGTTCCACCGAAGATAAGATCCGAAAAGCCATCAGCAGCTCATTTTTCGTCAGGGCCAAAGTCCTTCGGATTTCCCTGCTCGTCGGTGACCATGCTCTGCGCTTGTTGGAACATCCTCTGTATATGGTCGGTGATTTCCTTGAAGATGGGTTTCTCGGGCTTATCGCTGTCATGATTCTGCCACATGTACGCAGTACAAGCCATGGCACCCGGCTCTTTTCAAGGTGATGAGACTATCTATGGGTTATTGACGGTGGAAGGTACATGTTAGCGCTTGACGAGAGAGAGCTTCTTACCAATAGTCGAGCTATCTTGCAGCCTTGTGAGCTAATGGCGAGGCTGTTGTGCGCGAGAAGACGACAAACATTACACGGAGGAAAGTTTCCATGCTTTTCCGGATCTGTGGATGGGAAGAGGAAGGGGGTGTTGGGTTGGTCAATGTGCAACGTGAGAGCCCCTGGCATAGTTTCCAACGTCTTCGGCTTGTCTTTGAGACTTTTGCCCGCACTATCCGCCGTTTCCATCGCACGGACATCGCACGCAAATCGAGTCGCATGTGATCATTCATTCGGGCCCGAAAAGCTATCATGCACCGACTGTTCATCAGGATTGAACGATATTCAGTGTTTATGGACCAGAAATTGTGTGGAAGGTCTCATGCTTGATAGGTTCGCCCTCAGCGGAGTTCGCGGCAATGGCCAAACGGTGACGATGAGCCTGTTCTGATGGTGATGCTGGCGACGACTCAATTACGTAGTTTGACGAGGCTGTAAGGTCTCTGGCAGCGGCATCATGGATAAAAGGAAGCACATCAACAAGACGGACTGACGTTGCAAAGCCGTCGGTCACTTCGAGAGCAACCATGTCGATAACCGCATGGAGAGCACTTTTGACGGTGCAGTTTTTCCTCACTTTGGCCACCAACGCTGTTCCAACACCCGTCTCACATGCTCTCAACACGACGTCCTCCTCCACACAAACGCCGACTTGCGCTCATAGCAGCCTGAACCGTGGATGTTGGGACAACGGCTTCAGCATCAACGACGACTTCGATCAATACCATCCAGCCACAGGCAAAACGGTCGAGTACAGCCTTGAGATTACGAACAGCACTTGCAACCCAGATGACCACGGTGCACGAATCTGCATGCTGGTCAACGGTCAATACCCTGGACCAACTCTGCGAGCGGCATGGGGAGATCAAATGATCGTACATGTCAAGAACAGCATGCAGGATAATGGCACTACGATACACTTCCATGGCGTCAGGCAGTTGGACACGAACGCCGCTGATGGGGTGCCTGGTGTTGCGGAGTGCCCTATAGCGCCTGGCAAAGAGAGAACGTACGTGTTCAATGTGACTCAGTTCGGGACTGGGTGGTATCATTCGCATTTTTCTGGTGAGCTCTTTGATTCATGAGAAGCGACCAAAACTGATCTATGTCAGCACAATACGGGGATGGCGTTGCAGGACCGATTGTGTTCGATGGTCCGGCGACTGCGAACTATGATATCGATTTGGGACCTTACCCTGTCAATGAGTGAGTGAACCGTTACCCGCAGCAGCCTTTCATTTCTAACATTATTGTGAAGGTGGTACTACCGCACAGCCTGGCAAGCAAGTTCGCTTGCCATTCAGGCCATACAGACGATCGGCAAGCCACCTGCGGCCAACAACATGCTCGTCAATGGGACGAACGAGAGTGCGAATGGAACAGGGACATATAACCAAGTCACTATCGAGCAAGGCAATCGATACCGTCTGCGAATTATCAGCATGTCCGTGGATAACTACATGCATGTCTCGTTGGACGGGCATCGAATGGAGATCATTGCTGCGGACTTTGTACCCATCAAACCCATCTTTGTGGAGTGGATCTTCCTTGGGGCAGGCCAGGTGCGTAGAATATGGCAAAGACGTCGAATCCAGATGCTGATCCTCCTTGCAGAGATACGATGTGATCATCACGGCAAATCAGCAACCAGCAAGCTATTGGTTCCGCACTGAAGTCGCGAAAGAATGCCGCAACAATAATGACTGGCACGGTCGAGCCATCTGGTCCTACTCGGGTTTACCCACGAGAACTCCAAACAGCACAGCCTTTCCCGAGCCCACAGACTGCCTTGAACCTACCCCACTAACTCCTTACTGGCCTCAGACAGTGCCCCCAAAGCAACAACTGGGCACCCTCCAAGTCAACACAACTCACGCCGTGACCGATTACTCCAACAACGACTCCATGGTCGTCTGGGCGCTGGGCCAAACAATCGATGTCAATTGGTCTGAACCCACGCTTTCCTACATCCACTCGAATACCACTCAAGCCCTTCCCTCATTGTACAACGTCCTACCGACAGCTCCCTCAGGAGCCTGGAACTACTGGCTCATCCAACAACCACCCAACACGACCATCTCCGCCATTCCACATCCGATCCACCTCCACGGGCACGACTTCTTCGTGCTCGGCCAAGGAAATACGACGTGGGAGGGTAATATGACCAAATTGAACTTCGAGTCGCCGACGAGGAGGGATACCTCGACAATTTATGGGAATGGGTATCTCGCGATCGCGTATCGGTCGGATAACCCGGGAGCGTGGCTGATGCATTGTCACATTGCGTGGCACATTAACGAGGGCTTTGGTGTGCAGTTTTTGGAGGCACCGGAGGAGATCAAGGGGCTGGATGGGAGGGGCTTTGGGGAGGAGTGTGAGGCTTGGAGTGACTACTATGAGGGGGCGGATTGGAGGAAAATGGATTCGGGGCTGTGAGAGGAAAAGAGTCTATAGACCACCGCCAGTGAGGATCAAGTGATGACAATGCGCGCGACGAATGGTTCAAATCCTCGATCCATCCTTCTTTCCCTCAATGCACCATTCCCATACCGACATGCTTCTCCACCAACGCCCAGTACTTCTCCCGACTCCCCTCCCTCCACCTCTTCCCCACCCAAATGACGGGCAAGAACACCGCACAAGCCACGAGTCCCACGAACGCCGCGGATATGAAACAATTCTGCGCCCCCAGGTTGTCAAACCAAGGCGTAATCCCATAACCAATCGCAAAACTCATCGTATTCCGCACGATGATCACCGTCGTCATGCCGTCACCGCCAATCTCGCGGTATGAATCGACGAGGTAGTTCACGCTGAGGGTGATGCCGCAGGCATTGCAGAAGGAGGTGCCGAGCATGGCGACGATGAGGCCGAACCAGTGGATGTGGTGAGCTGCGCCGACGCCCCAGAGGAGGAGACTTGCTGGTAAGACGACGAGGCAAAGCGCGAAGCCCCAAAGTCTCTGTTCGGGTTCCATGATGCCTCCATTCCTTCTCGCCAGCCGAATCGTCATCCAATCGGACAAGTATCCTGTGTAGATGCTGGCGGCGATGACACCGAGACAGCAGGAGACGTAGGACAGGCCGACCATTGAGGTGGAGAAGTTGTATGGGGCGCCGCCTAGGATAAGGGAGGCAGTGGCGTTGAGTACATTGAACCAGATTAGGTAGGAGCCGTAGGAAAAGCCAGCGTAGAAGATGACGGGCCAGGAAAGTAGGCGGAGAGAGAGAACCGCGCGGTAGGGCATGCGTTGGGGGTGTGTGGCTTGAGGGTCCCAGGGCGCGAGCTTCTGCATGAACGACTTGGGGGTGTAAGCGCGCCCAATCTCGATGTCCGAGGGAAGGGTATTCTCTGCCGTAGGGGTTTTCTTCTCTTCACCTTCGACCACCGGCTCAGCAGGAGACTCCTCTCCATCTGATTTCTCCACCAACCCAACCGTCTTCCGATCATAATTCGTCTCTTCCATGAAGAACAGCAAGAACAGGAAAGCTACACCCGCGAAGATGGCCGGGTAGTAGAACACCCACTTGTATCCTTGCCCATCGTTGATGAACCCACAGATGACTGGTGCAAAGAAATTGCTGCCTGCAAGCACGAAGGCATACACGCCCATGTATGTCCCTCGTTCGTGGCTGAAGAAGACGTCCGAAACCGATATCTCTGGCAAGGCTTCGATAGGCGCTGCGAAGAAGCCAGAGAGCACAGACTTGGCGATCCATTGCCCATTGCCTTTCGCGTAGGGGCCCCAGAGGGTGAGGGCGACGGTCGCGGCGGTGGAGATGAGGTATGTGGGTCTCTTGCCGTACTGTAGAGCGAAAGGCTGCCAGAAGAGGAGACCCCAGCCGCAGAGGAGGAACTAGAATTGGTCAGTACTCGCGTGCTGGTACGGTTGCCTACGAGGTAAGACAAAACTCACAAGATAACCCGTCCCAGCATTGAGGTCCGCAACGCTCAAATCATTAGCCTCGCTGAGCGGCACCAAGACACTGTAGACGACGCTGTTGCAGATCCCCGTGAACCATACATAAACGCACATGCAGACGAGGGACAGCAACTTCCGCCTCGGCGTCCAGTTGAGCGGATCATTGGGGTCGTCGCTGGGTGTGGGCACGAGGACAATGTCTTTGTGGGCGCGAGAGTGTTTCGTATGCAGGGTATGATCGATATCGACGAGATGTACGGTCCCGGGGACGAGGGTGTTGTCGATGTGACCGGATTGGATGGCCAGGGCTTGTTCGGCCGATGCCATGGTCGTGGTGAAGCAACAATGCAGATCAACTAGAAGTGTATGTCTGGATGTTGGGAGACGAGGTTCTGAGACGAGGTGAAGTCAAGTACATGTCCTTTACTTTCAGTAGGAACAAAGCCAACTGCCTATCTTTCCCACGAGACTTCGTCTGCGAGAAGATAGGCAACGTGCATGACGGCCGCATGGCTTCTTCTCCAAGCGATTGCTTGGTCACAGCGTAGGCGGCGTGTTGCGTAACCCTCGTTCAATGCAGGGACGATCACTTCTCCAGCGAAGCAAGTACATGTAACTAGCGCAAGGCGGTACATCATTTATATGAGCTTTGCCTTGATATTTCGTCGAGTAGAGTTAACTCTGGGAACGCCTCAACGATAGATTGAATTTGTGCACTCTTGTTCTCGGGACTTATCCGTGGCATGGCCATCGTTGTCAAAATCGACACAGTAGCGACGCTTTCTTGATTAGCCCTTTTTGGAGAGTGAGGTTTGGCCGCCCGGCGGTGGCGTCGTGCAGACCCACTTTCAAGATAACCTTCCTCGTCCTGGGGAGGTGAGGAGAAGATAGAGGCATGCAAGCTTGACACTGGTCAGATGCTTATCGGCTCCAAGCATCGGCTAGTTTGGTACTTTGCACGTGCGCAGTACGTAGTGCTGATGCAGAATTCATGTTGGTGGGGTTTGGCCGTCGGAAGATGGGCCTAGTCAGGCTGTTCTTTCGAGAATGAGGCTCGGAAAGAGCGTCGAATCAGTCACAAGTACATTTGTCGGTCTGGTAGCAGAATGATTGCGAATGTAGCAGGGGAACTCTGGGCTGCTTTCGAAGTAGTTGCTTTAGTCGTGTGCGAATCTCGCAGGATAATCTGTCGGAGTGGTGAATGTACTTGAGACGCCGAGACTTATTAGCCATGGTCTGCTGAATGTTTCAGTTCCTGGAAGTCGGTCCAGCGTGATAGATTGAGGTAGATCTGAATACATATGTCGAAGTGAATAGCCTCATCTCCATAGAAGTAGAATACATGTGCAGTGGTGCAGCGCTCCTGGACTGGCTCACAGAATCGTTGGACAACTCGAATGTCTCATGGCTCGACAAAGCCATTCCCTCCGTCTTCCTTGCCAGCAAGGACGCCGATGGGCATTCTCTCGTTTCCCATCGCCCAACTCTTGATCTCAACCAAATGCAGTTCTTCATTCCATGGCGAAAGCATACAATCCCAGCCCAGTAGCCGCATACATGACCGCGGCTCTCGCAGCATTGAGATATCCCCACTTGGTCACAAACTCCACAGTATTGCTCTTCTCTGCCTCGCGATCAATCGGCGCATCCTCGTACGGCTCAATCTTCTCCTCATCGCCACCCAGCCTCTTGATCTTGTGCACCAAGGGTGCCATCAGTGCACCCGTATATGGGAATATCGATGCAACTACGCCTGCTGTAGCAGCCCACTGCGTCCAGACTCCATTATTGACGTTTCGTGCTCGGTACGCTGCGATGCTGAAGACGGAGATGACGAAGATCTCGATCGGCACGCAGATACTGAAATTGAGGCTGTCGAAGAGCGCGAACTGTTGCGCGACAGCTTTGTAGGTGCCTGAGGTGCCAAGGGAGAAGTTGAAGACCTTGTTTTCTTGTGGTTGGGGTGTTAGGCGACCGGATTCTTCGCTGGCAAGGGTCGGGATGCGGAGGCTGGAGGATGGTCGAGAGGGCGTTTTGGAGCCTGTTCCGGCTGTCTGAAGGGGGCGGAGGAGCGAGGGGATGAAGAAGAGGGAGGTGGTCGATTGCGAGTTGGCGATAGAGAACGTCGCCGCCAGGGCGATGCCTTTTAGAGCGATCCAATTGCGGGTATCGACAGACATTGGTGGGATTGGAACAGGAGAGGACATGAAATCGGATTGTAAAGATAGGAAAGGATGTAAATGAGCAGAAGGCGTAGATGTTGTTCAACTGTCGCGTGAGGTTAAAACGACGAGGATCTACGTAACGCGGGCACAGACGACGCAAGTGAATCTCCTGTGACATCACTTCGGTTCCCAATCCTTGCACCACACAACGACACCCGTGGACGACAATATGCAAAAAATCAAGACAGAGCAGCCGATCCTCTTCAACATCGAGGAGTTTCGCACTGTCTTGTTCAGGAATTCATCAACTCTGCAGGTGACAGTCCTTTGAATCTGAGCTACTGCTGGTTCAGAATCGCCAAAATCGAGATTCCACATCCCTTACGGATACAATATAAAAAAGTGTCGAATCGCCACTGGCGGCAAGATCTTCTCATAACCGCAAGACTTGCGACTGTTATTCGCCTCCACATGATTCCTCCAAAACCGCAAAAGGGTTTGACAAGATCTCACGAGATTGTTGGCGAAGGGAGACGCTGTCTGATTCTCTCGATGGCGTGGCCTGTTTGTTTTCATTCACCCACCAATCGACATCGGTCTTGATTTGAGCGCGACTAATAGCTTTGTGCATTTCGGTCTGCTCGCCCGTATCTCTCTTGCGGTCTCTGGCGACCAACTCCAAAGAGACCGAACGTGTGGCCTTGCGCTCTGTCAGCAGCTCTGCCCACTCAGGAATGCCACCAGTGTACAGCACTCCTCTGCGAATGCGAGCGGTCGATGTCGTGGTTTTGTATCTCCTCCCCACATAATGGCCAACACCGCCGGGTCCTAGTACAGACGCAGAGACCACACTCTGGGGTACACTGTGAATCAAGGCCTGGCTCAGTTCAGCTCCCAAACGCATCAACATGGCGGCAACTCCGGCTTCTTGGGAAGGAATGCCTCGAAAGGAGATGTGGACAGCAAGACGCTTCAGTGCCAGATCTTCGTGATAACGAGCTCCTTGTAGGATAAAGCGTTCGCACATATTCCGCCGAATCTGGAGGAATTGGTTTCGAACACTTCTGCTCCTCGGCCATGCCATGGTGCTGCTCGTACAGGCGAGCGGATCCAACTCTGGTGTCATGTCCAGCCCGGAGCAGTCGTAGATAAGATCAATGTAGAGATCTTCTGCGAACTTGATGATCGCAGGTAGGTCTCGGCTGATTGCGTGGTTCGTTTCATGCAGGAAGACCTCATAGCGAATGTGGTATGCGTTGATGTTCGAACGGTCCACCTTGTCCAGGATTTCTTGATACTCGATATGAAGCTGCTTTGAGGCTAGGAACATGCCAGAGCTGGGAAGCAAGCGCGGAGGGTGCGTAGTACATTGCAGTACCATTTTGTCTCCCCGAGCGACGTAGTCCAGTATGATGTCGCGGAGCTCACTGGGTAAGGATAAAAAGCCAGGCATCGCGGCTATCGATGAGATCTGAGAAGACTGTAGTGTGAAGTTCACCAGATTCTGGAAGACAGCGTCTGTCCTTTTCAGGTTTTATGTTAGAAGCCCTTCCATTTGTGGACACCGCCTTCAGTTTCCGACATCCGCTATAGGCTTCCGCATAGGACGAAAACGAACACGTACAGCCTGATAGTCGTCCTACTGAACAAGATGTTTCCAGAGAATATCTTAGGGATGCTCACGAAACAGTCAAGTGGATGTTGCTCCCAGCGGCTTAGACAGTGGCATTGCGCGTGCTATGGCTAGCGCAAACTTTATATGTCAAGTGAATTTACCTCACTCCTTACTTGCGTATTTACTTGACGTGAGGGAAATTAGATTGGGAACTGGGTCATGAGACTGGAGATGGACATTGAACCTGATTTTTTGTTCTTCTTGACTCTTTGCTGCGAGAGAAGGACCACTATTTCGCTCTCTGTGACTGCAATTCTGTCTACAAGCACATCTTGAGAAAGATCGTCTCAGTCCATCAAGCCGCTTTCTCCTTCCCAGTCACAAGATCGTGTTCTTCAGACTTCCCCTTCACATCACCCTCTTGTTCCCGTCGTCGACATGTCACAGTGACAGTACTCGGGAAGTAGTGATCCGAAATCCACAAGCCCCCTGGCTGTTTTTTCAGCTGGTCAAAGTCGTAATGAAGGACCAGGTACGCAAAAAACACCTTCACAAGGTGTGCGGCGACGAATCTCCCTGGACTGCTCGTACATGCCTGTTAGAAAAATCTCACCATCACCATCTTATCGATGTATCAACTCACCAAACGTGTTTTCCCCGAATACCAAAGACTTGGTATGTTTGACTCACACTCGCGAAAGTCTCTCCTTCTTTCCCCACGAATCGGTCTGCAATGAACTTCTCGCCATCTGGATAGAATTGGTCGTCGGTATGGATTTGGCTGCTTGGCAGGCCAACGGCCACTCCGCGCTGCACATGCAGCCCGTTAGGTAAGGTGACGCCTTCCTCTGCGGCGACCATTCTCTCGATGTTACGAACTTTGACGGGTGTCAAGCGTGCGCCTTCCCGTAAGACACTGTCCAGAAGGACGAGACGGCTGACAGAGGTTTTTGTCCACGGTCCCGTGGCCTGGACAGCTTCAGCTTCGGCGCGTAGACGATTCCAGAGGTCTGGGCCGTCGATTAGGATAAGTGGCAAAGTGCTGATGGCGATGGTAGCGAGTACCTGAATGCCGACGTTGAGTCCCTCGAATAAGCTGTACATGAGTACTCGACGGGTGAGTTTATCGGGTCGATGGTCTCTGGGATCAGGGGACTCGACCGCGATACGGGCAATAGTCTCGAGGATCGTGGGCGCCTTCAACTCTTTGCCTTCGTCTTTAGCGGTTTGCGCTGCGGCGAGGTAGCTTTTGATAATAGGACGTAGAGACCTCCGAACTCTCCATTCGTAGTACCGGACTGGTAGCTGAAAAAGAGGCCACAACAAGTAGTACTGGAGATATAATGGCGTGATAGTCCGGAGATAGAGAGATGCAGGGAGAATATACCCAAACATCCTCTTCATGGTGAACTTCAGAAACTCCTCATTCTGCGCCATCTCCGGACCCAGAAAGACTCGGGTTCCGACATTCGACAAGATCGTCTGTAATGTGTCGTTCAAATCGAACGACACAGTGGCTCCAGGCCGACTCCCTAGGAAGCGCCGAGTAGAGGCAGCCACCTCGGCGGATATGTCGTCCGCTACGACTGCCCAATCCATCTTCCTGAAGTCATGAGTCCACTGCTGGCCCAAACCCTCCGGTGGGAGGAAGAAGTAGAGGAAACCGAGGTCTGTCAGAAAGGGCTTGAAAGGATGCAGCACACTGTCGGGCTGGTCCACCACCCATCTGGAATGCTCGGGCGGAAGCATGACTTGGTGGTCCCAGGTGCGATTGGGTGCAAGCCATGGCTGGCCATGTTTCCCGTAGTCTTCGTATCCCTTCTGTAACAGGCGATGACCGAGCCAGATCTCGCTGAAAGACGCACGGGGGATGACAAACCAGCTGCCGAGCTTGTAACCACCCCATGCGAGGCCCTTGGGCAGGAGGTCCGCGTCGTAGGAAATGCAGGTCCAGATGTAAACCAGCAATGCGAGCAACCCTGCTGCACCGATCCAGAGCCAGAGTTTCTCCATGTTTGGAATAACCAAGTGGGTAGTGCAGTCGACATGCTGGATGGTAATGTTTTCGTCAATCTTGAGGACGAGTGAGAACAATCGTAACAGTGGGAACAATCACAGGACGGAGAACAATCGTAAGAGTGGCCCCGGGATTGTCGACACAAACAATGAACATGATGCAGCTGAGGCCCCTTGCGCAGCCGCCCTCCTTTGTCCACATTTTTGTCCCGCGCTCGGAGAAGGACCAGTCTTTGGCTTTGGGAGGCTGTTGGAGGTTGTATCGAGTGCAACCGAATTGGGTCATGAATATGTTCCGAAGACGAGGCCGTGTTTGAAGCCGCCAAGTATTGGATCAGGCCACTAGGCGCAATAGGTGGAACCAGTGGCTTCGTCTAGGCCCCTCAGGACTCGTACTAGAGCCGACCTACGCCGATGAGCTGGCATTGCGAGACTTGGAAGACAAAATCATGCAGCTGCGATAATTCGCTTTATGAGATTGTAGTTGAGCGCCAGTTCCGCTTCGATACCGTCAACGAACTCATCGACATCAACCACCGCCATGGACATCATCTACGACGTCCGCGCCCAAGATGCCTTCCGCATCGCCAAAGCAGCCACAAAGACCGCCCGGTTCGGCGGAAACATGTTCAAACGCATTCTGTCGACCTCCTTCAACGGCCTTTGCCAGACATGCAACAACCTCCAGCCTTTCAACCACGAGAGAACATTCGGTCAACCTGAAGTACCCTGGGAGAACCGTCCATGGGCTCATCGGGAGGAGTTGATCAAAATACCCACGTTGGTCCTTGAACACATACCCGCGAAGGACATTCTTGCTTCGAGACAGGTTGATCCGCAGACGGGGAAGGTGAAAAAGGATTGTGCGTATTGTCGACTGCTTTGTGAAGTCTTCGATCACTTCTTTGGCTTCGTCACGGATAAATGGGACCACCATGTCATAAGCGGCTTGTCGCTTAGTGTTGGACTCATGATCAAGCAGGGCCAGCCGCTGGTGATTCAGTGTTGGAACTTCGAGTGGGATGCTAGTGTATCGACTTCGAGAGTCGATCTGGAGCTGTACCTCGACTCAGATCTGCCAGCTAACGCCACGGACGCTCCCACTACGACAGCATCCGGTTGGAGAGCAGCGGATAGTTCGAGTCCGAGCTGTATGACCTTTATCAGAGAGTGCATTGATCAGTGCTGGCATCAGCATCCGAGATGCAGAAATTCCTCCTCAAGCAACTTCACCCCGACCCGATTGATCTACATCGGAGACACTTCAGACGACATCCGGTTGTTTGAAGCAGCCTCCACCGGCCTTGCATTCCAATGGGCCGCTCTGAGCCATTGTTGGGGCGGCGGGGACCCTTTCGCCCTCAAGACTGGAAATATGAACACCCTGTTAGCGGACATACCCATCGACGAGCTCCCAGCAACATTCAAAGACGCCATCTCCGTCTGTCGCAACCTAGGAATTCAATACCTCTGGATCGACTCGCTCTGCATCATTCAAGATGATGGCCAAGACTGGGAACGGGAGGCGGCGCAGATGGGAATGGTCTACTCCGAAGCACTGGTTGTTATCAGTGGAGGTTCGTCGAAGAATCCGGATACGCCGTTCCTTGGGCCGCGAGATGAAGACTGGATTCCCCAGAAGTTTGACTTCCTGACCCCGAAGACGGGATCCCGTGTGCCCGTTACTGTGAGAAGGAGATATGCGAGTGCGGCTCCTCTTGAGCAGGGTCTGCATCAGCCACCGTATACGAGCTTTTGGAGCCATTCCTATCAAAAGGGGCCTTTGTATAAACGGGCGTGGTGCTTCCAGGAATCACATCTCCCAACTCGCAACATTCACTTCTCCCACGGCAGTATCATCTTCGAGTGCCAAACCCATCGTCGGAGTGAGGATCAGCTCGCTCCGTATCCTCAGCTGTATTCAAACGTCCTAGGCCAAGTCGACGATGGCGCAAAATGGCGTATGATCGTCCAGCAGTACACTTCTCGCCAACTCACCTACGCCAGCGACAAGCTGCCCGCAATCTCTGGTGTTGCGTCCCTGATGCCCCAAGCTTCCCGCACGCGATATATCGCCGGCCTTTGGGAAGAGAGCCTTGTTCTCGACCTCATGTGGCAGGCTAATCCGGCTCCGAAAGAAGTTCTTGCGTATCCTCCCGATGAACTCACAGCACCATCTTGGTCGTGGGCGTGTCTGAACCGTAAAGTTGTCCACAACCCATTCAAGTCGTTCACACCTCTAGCGACTGTCATCTCTGCAGAAAGTACCCCGAAGTCAGCAACAGCCCCATTTGGCGCTATTACGCATGCATCCATCACCCTGCGTGCTCGCATGCGGCCCTGTAGAATACGCTGGAAAGCAGATAAATACAGCCACCGGGCATACTACGTCGAGCCCAACGGTACCCTCTCGGAGGAGAAACATCTCGTTTCGGATGGCCTGCTTACAGCTCGATACCCAGAAGCTCCTGAAGGGAGTCGATATGTCTGTCGTGCTCGAGGTGGACTGCCCTATGAAGGCGAGATGGACGCTGCGTTTGTGTGTCTCGCGGACACGGGGCTGAGTAGTTATAGTTTCGTGGGACTGCTTGTTACTCCGAGTGTGAAGGTCGAGGGGGCGTGGGAGAGAGTGGCAAGTCTGACGAATCTGAGGAGGAAATGGTGGGAGGGTGGCGATGAGGTCGAAGTTCTGCTTGTTTGAGTAGATCATTCGGCGAACCTGAGCAGGCTGTTTGCTTCCTCCCATCTCTCACGCCATCTCTGGGTCAGCTGATTTGCACATCCATGATCTGGCTCCATGCTATCCCTCCTGCCATACATCACACGATATGGAACAAGATGCCAGCAGTCCCAAGCCGAGTCGCGGTCGTATGTTTGTGGTCTCTGCCGCTTACTTTCATCCAAACGTCGACAAACAAGTCTATAGGTACGGTATGGCATATCGACCTTGTTCGACCAATGGCTTCCGATCTTAACATCTCCCCACTCACGAACCCAGCGCTCCCCTATGCGATCGGAAAGATCGACACTCCAATTGGTGGTCGCTGTGTCTTCGAACTCCTGTAGAATCAAGGCGATTGTTTCAGCCTGCAGCTCAGGGATATGGAAAATGAATTCGACGTCCTGAACAGTTTGTAGTTTCCGGTGGCTAATCACGGTACTGAACCAGGTTTTGATAGCTTCGTGTTCCCACAATGAAGGATACGCCACGAGTGTGACTGTCAGATGTGGTGGCCAGGCCTGCAGTTTAGTCCCATCGAAGAGTCGAAGCATCGCATCGTTCATCTTGAGATTGTGGCATTCCTGTCCAATATGAAGGCGCTGCAAGTTCTGAACATTGAGCGCCGTCAACCTGTAAAGAAAGCCATAAAGATCAGGCCGATCAGAATGGCGATAGAACGTAGGCTCCGCATACTTCCAGGCGAACGAGTTTGCTTCAATCCAGATTCGTCGGCATGTACGAAGCCAGGATAGATTTGCCCTCCACACCACAGGCATCCGCAGGAGAGTGAGGCATTGGGGGCCAGACTTCAGGTCATCGGGATCGACGTTGGGTATGGAAGCGTAGTTATAAATGATATCACGGATCTCTGTCGGCAGGCAGAAGAGGGTCGACTGCCATTGAGAGTGGCACTTTGCCAGGCTGGAGGCATCCCTTCGGTGTTCAATAGTGATGAATCGTTTGGTGCGCTCTTCGATGTCGCCCACGAAGGGATGATTGGTCGGGCAATGGCCACGAGCTGGACGGGCGAGCATTTTTTCGTTTCTGATAGATGTTTGAGACCAGGCGTACTATCCAGGAAGATGTTGGTATGGAAACGAGACGATAGGGAACGAACGATGATGGAAGTGAAAGTCATGGCGGGGTTGGCACGGGCCATGAAGCTTGTGTGCGGGAGCGGAGACTAGCGCCCATGCTCCTGCAGCTCCGAAGACAAAATCCAGGGAGCCCTCTGAGTAACACATTGGAACAGTCACCTAACATTCACTCACATTCAGGTCGCTCCTTCCACGGCTGTATTGTATGCACGCTCGATTCATTCGTCTGGCGCGAGTGACTGAATCACAACTGCTGCATACAAGAACAACCACCTTCCGCGCGGCGTGCGCTTTTCGATCTTGCTCTTCACACACCAAAATGGCACCCAAAGCCCCGAAAGAAGGCGGCGAGGCCCGCTCACTCGAACTCAACCCACCCCCCGACTTCTTCGCCACGAGGAACGCTCTCTTCGACAAGCGAAAAGCCGAGCAGGACGAATGGAGGGCGAAGCAGCCACGTGAGGACATTGAGGTGACGCTGGAGAATGGCAGCAAAAAGGAGGGCAAGAGCTGGGAGACCACCCCAAATCAGATCGCCAGGGAGATCTCCAAGTCGTTGTTTGAACGCACCGTGATCGCTCGAGTGGACGGTGAGCTGTGGGACCTGGACCGCCCACTGGAGAAGAGCTGTAAGCTGGAATTGCTCGACTTTGAGCACCCTGAGGGAAAGAAAGTCTTCTGGCACAGTAGTGCGCATATCCTGGGTGAAGCAGCTGAGAGGAGGTTCGGATGCGCGCTATGCATTGGCCCACCCGTCGACGATGGTTTCTACTACGAAATGGCTCTTCCTGAAATGGCTGCTGTCACCGAGGCGGACCACAAGCCCTTGAAGCAGATTGCTGAGAAGGCGATCAAGGAGAAACAGCCGTTCGAGAGGCTTGAGCTGAGCAAAGAGGATTTGCTTGAGATGTTTGCCTACAATAAGTACAAGCAGCACATCATCCAGGACAAGATCCCAGACGGCACTCGCACCACCGTCTATCGATGCGGTCCCCTCATCGATCTGTGCAGGGGTCCTCACGTTCCTCACACTGGTAGGATCAAGGCATTCGATATCATGAAGAACTCGGCCAGTTACTTTCTCGGTGATGCAAAGAACGACAGTCTGCAGCGTATCTACGGTGTCTCATTTCCTGATAAGAAGGTAACCAAACCCACTCTTCCTTATACACAGCTTTACTGATTGTTTCTAGCAACTCGAAGAGCACAAGGCACTACTCGCCGAAGCTGCGAAGCGAGACCACCGCAAGCTCGGCCAGGAGCAGGAACTCTTCTTCTTCCACCAGATGTCGCCCGGCTCTGCTTTCTTCCTTCCACATGGTATGATCATCTACAACGCCCTCCAATCTTATATCCGTGAACAGTACTGGGAGCGTGGCTACCAGGAGGTCGGCTCCCCAAACATGTACAACTCCGCCCTGTGGAAGCAGTCTGGTCATTGGCAGCATTACCACGAAGACATGTTCACCTTCGATGTGGAGAAGGACACCTGGGCGTTGAAGCCCATGAACTGCCCCGGTCACTGTCTCCTCTTTGGTCACCGCGAGCGAAGCTACCGAGAGCTCCCTATGCGTATTGCTGACTTCGGTATCCTCCACCGTAACGAAGCCTCAGGAGCGCTCACGGGCTTGACCAGAGTCCGACGCTTCGTCCAGGACGACACCCACATCTTCTGCGCAGAGAACCAGGTCGAGCAGGAGATCAAGGCACTTTTCGACTTCATGATGGCCGTTTACGGCTTGTTCGGCTTCAAATTCCGCATGAAGCTGTCCACCATGCCCGAAGGTCATCTTGGTGATGTTTCTACTTGGGAGCGAGCAGAAGCCCAGCTTTCCAGCGCTCTCGACGAGTTCAAAGAACAGACTGGCACTCCATGGGAGCTGAACCCAGGCGACGGTGCCTTCTACGGCCCCAAGATCGATGTCACCATCAGTGATGCTCTCAAGCGTGAGTTCCAGTGCGCTACTATCCAGCTCGACTTCCAGCTGCCACAGCAGTTCAATCTTGAATACCGCACAGAAGAGCAAGCTTCAGCCGTCAAGCCAGAGGTCAACGGCGACAAGTCAGCAGAAAAGCCCAAAGAAGACAAGCCAAAGGAGGAGTCCCTTCCAATCCGCAGTGCACCCGCCCCCGAGGCTGGCGCTGATGGCGCGAAGGCTGACCCAAACGCCATGCCCAAGATCGACTCTTACCGTCGCGAGCTCACTCCAGGCTGTGCACGCCCTGTCATGATTCACCGCGCCATCTACGGATCGTTCGAGCGCTTCATCGCCATCTTGACAGAGCACTTCGGCGGCAAGTGGCCATTTTGGCTCTCACCTCGTCAAATCCTCATCGTACCAGTCATGCCTGCTGTCAATGACTACGTACTGGAGCTACAGCAGCTGTTCCGTGCCCAGAAGATGCACGTCGACGTTGACATTTCCGGCAACACCATGCAGAAGAAGATCCGCACTGGACAGCTTCAGCAATACAACTTCATCTTCGTGGTTGGCGCGCAGGAGAAGGAGTCGCGATCGGTCAACATCAGAAATCGTGATGATCCCGCTACACAGAAGATGGGAGAGCTGATCCCTGTCGACAGGGCCGTGGAGTTGTTGACTAGAGTGAGGGATGAGAGGAGGATCGACAGCTCGCTGTCAGCATAAACGGTGTAGGAAACGAGCATGGCGTCAGGTAGGGGTGGGCTGGGGGTGTGTGCATGGCGTGGATGATGGGATGACGGGAGTAAGGACAGTGATGAGTGCATCAAGTGCTGGAGCACGTGTACTGGGTTTCTTCCTCTAGTCTACACGCTTGTCTCCACTGAACCTGATGATAGCAGACACACAAACTGGAGTACTTTATCTTGCTGATGTTGCTGCAACGATCAATCTCGCAACACTTCTCCCTTCGTTTCCCTCTCGGACTCCTCAACCCCTTGTTCCTTATTTCCCCTGCATCAAAAATCCTCCCACCAAACCCAACACCCTCTCCAACATCTCCTCCGAATCCAAAAACGGCATATGACTCGCCCCGCTCAACGTCACCCACCGCACCTTGTCAATCCCCTCAAACAACGGGTACGTCGCTTCGTCCTGCGTCGTATCAAACTCGCCGTTGAAGATTAACGTCGGGACTTGAATCTTGTGCAGTAAGGGGATACTGCTATACCGCCTCAGAAAGCCATCATAGACGAAAGGCGAAAGCCCCTGCATCGCCCGTCGAATCTCAGGATTTTCCTTCTGATGCCGGAAATTTGGCTCCAGCAAAGGAGGTGGATAGGGATCTGGGGCACGACAGAGGAAGGTTCGTTGGAATTCCGTAAGGGCGGCGAGGTACCCCCGGTTGGTGAAGTCTCCTTTTTCCACAGCGGTGTCGATGGCGAGTTGTGAGCGGAGGGTGAGGTGTGTCTTGAGGCGCTGGAGGCCTTGGAAGAAGAGTTCCCCATCCACCGACGCGCTCGCGAGGATTAGTCGGCGGAGACCGGGGGGTTGCTTCGCGGCGAGCGCGATGGTGAGGATCCCGCCGAAACTGTGGCCGAGGATATCGTATTCCTTCAAATCGAAGTGCTGGAGAAGGTTCTCTAGCTCCGCGACGAAGAGGTCGACGGTCCAGAAGGTGGCTGGTGCGGAGGGGTGGTGCGTGGAGGCGCCGCAGCCGATTTGGTCGTAGAGGATTATGGGGGTGGTGGAGAGGGTGTGCAGGGCTGTGAGGGGGAGGGTGTATTCGTCCGCGGAGCCGGGGCCGCCGTGGAGGATTATGAGGGGTGGGGAGAGGGAGGGGGAGGTGAGGGAGCCGAAGATTTTGTAGGCGGTTTGGCTTGTTGTGCTTGGGGAGGAGGGGAGGGGGAAGGGGATGGTGCCATCTTATGTGGGTTGGGGGAGTGGAGGGGGCATTTTCGTGAAATAGATCAGATTGCTCAACGATTGTGAACAGTGAGATTCAATGGCTTCTCAGATACCGCAAGTTGCTCTGTACATGTCCAATGTCTCCGGTATCTAAGAAGTCACAAAGCTGGATCCTTCGCGCAATCAGCTCCTTACGAAGACCACTACCTACCCTTTTCCGCGAAAGAAGCAGAAAATCTGCTCGGTGCGAACTATGAAGCAGTGCATACTGCATTTGTTTCGCAATCTATGCCTCTTGCTTGCAGGCTAGTCAACACGTACAGGAGATCGTCCGCAGACAACTGCAGGGCTACTGCAAAGTCCGCGTCGATCATTGTGGGTGTGTAAGCTCCACGCGTGCTTGTATCATCGGATGAGAGATGTACTTTGATTTTTCTTCTTCTTTGGGATGAATCGTCTTTCTCTCTGTCTCTACGGGCTACGACTTCGCTTTTCGTTTCGTTGAACACTGTCGATATGTCCGCCACTTCGACCGCTGGTCTTTTCGCCGTCTGCGGCTCGTTCATCGGACTCTCGACTATTTCAGTAGGACTGAGGCTCTACGGTCGCAGTCGTCAGAGCTCTTTCCTGGGAGTCGATGACTGGAGTGCATTGTTTGGTGTTGTGAGTATTGCCCTTTCTTTGAATGTGAGGCGAGGCTGATAAGGCTGTGCTCTGGCCATAGGTCACGTACACTGCCGCTGCGGCGCTGGCAATCGAGCGTAAGCGGAGTCTACTCACAAAGTTCAGAGTCATACCGGGCTGATGAGAATCTAGTGGCCGTCCTGAAGACCGTCGGGTACGACACAGATCACTCCCTCACTCCGGAGCAAGTCGCTGCGAGAGCGAAACCCTCAGTACAGGTACGTGCGGTCTCTTCCAAATCGATCCCTACCACTCGTTAACTTCTTCGAATAAGATCTCCCTCGCCTACGACTTCATGATCATGAACACCCTCGCTTGCGCCAAAGTCTCCGCCCTCTTCCTCTACCGCCGTCTCTTCGGTCTCCACGGAATCAGCCTCTTCAACATCCTCATCTTCGCCACAGTGGGCATCATAGCGGCGTGGTATGTCGCGTTTGATATTCTGTCCTTGCTGCAATGTCGCTCGCACTTCTCAGCCTTTTGCGATGGCGACTTTACGAAATACTGTGATCTGACCCCGGTCTGGGCGAAGGGGTTGGCTTGGTCGGATTTCTTGCTTGATCTTTGGGTTTTGTTGATGCCCATTCCGAGTGTGAGTTCCTCGATCGACGATATCATCTATAGGGAATGCGTACTGAATGAGATTGAATATAGATCCTGGCTCTTCACACAACGATCGCGAAGAAGCTTTCGATCGTTGGGGTGTTTCTCCTGGCTTGCGTGTGAGTTTTATCTTGAAGCAGTCCATAGCGTCGCATGACTGACCTTCGAAATAGTGGACTCGGAGCTTCAATCGCACGCATTGTGATTTTCACCACTGCCAAAGGACCTGGTCGACAAACTCTGTACGTTGGCGTTCTGGAGACCGGGATGAGTATCACGGTGGTGAACTTGCCTCTACTTTGGTTCATCTTTACGTCGAACTCTGCGAAGACAGTATTGGAGGGACTGCATCGGGGGCTGAGGTTGAAAGATGATGGGAGCAGGCGTTCGAGTGGATCTGATGTTGACCACGAGAGCGTGAATCATACTGTGGAAGAGGTTGTTCAGAAGCCTAGCATTGAAGGCTCTATTCCCTAGGATATGCTGAGACAGGTTCTGATATGGTCACCATAGAGCTTCCCCGCCAACAGGACGAAGACCAATGCCAAAGCCCGGCGGGTCTCTTTCGGCTTGCGCAATATCGACAGCACTAGCATCAAGCAAGCCTTTCTTTACCAAATGTCGCAGGTAGTCCATAGTCCACTCTTGGCATCTCCGGTTCGTGACCTCAGGGAAGCTATTTCAGCAACATAGATGGGAATTATGAAGGGAATACTTACATCGTCCACCAGCGCCAGAACATTCCCTCCCCTTGGAGGCCTGATGCTGGTTGCCTCCCGCTCGAGTCTTCCCGATGGCTCTGTTCTCTCCAGAACTCTTCCACCCTCATCTTTCGTCGGGAATATGTCCACAATTAAACTGTCATCGACGTCTCCCAGTCTTACCACAGCCTCCAGGTCATGCTCTTTGTGACAAGGAAAGTTCGATTGGAATTGCAAGCTCATGGCCAGGGGTGTGCCGATGACATGGATCTTTGTGCCTCTGCATTCTTCGGCTTTGTTGCTTGGGTCGTGGGATGCGTGTTCTGGGTAGGGGATGAAGGTGCAGAAATGTGCTCTCTGGCGAGGCGAGGGGCGGATCTTGAGGAGGTAGATTGGGCGGGTGGGCATTTCGTTAGGGATTCAGATTGACTATGGGTCGGTACAGACCAGGAGAAAGAGAATGCCCAAGTGAATGGCTTTCAAGAGAGGTCATCGTTTTGACTGTGCCTCACTCGGCGGCAAGAGCGCTTGGTCTTGAATCCTGGCGCCTGGCATAATCAACGTGTGGCTGCAGGTCGTGTCCAGTCGCTGCTGCATACTTGGTGGACTTCTTGGAGGTGTTGATGTCCAACATGCCAGGTTCTGCGCGGAACAGTTGAGGTGACGTTGAGGGTAAGCTGCTCCTTCCTCATTCACTTGCGCACAGACGCTAGCGGCCAGGGTCTCCCCTGCCACACGCGCTTGTGATGAAGGTTACATAAGCTCTTTCCTAATCTCACTTCACAAGTCAAACAAACAACACCAGAACCATTTCATGCTTCACCAACGCCAACACCGGCTCCGAACCGCCCAGCATGAAGCAGCTGCCCGAAGAGCTACTCCAGCTCATCTGCGAGAATCTGTGCCCCTGGGGCTATACCAGCTGCCGCGAAATCGATAATACCTTGCTGGCCACTCTCAGAAGCCTCTCGCTGGCCAACAAGGCGCTCAGACGGATCGCACAGCCTGTTATGCTGCAGACCCTGAACTTCGAAAAGCGTCGCTGGTCACAAGTTCGATCTCTACTTCGCCTCGTCTCGAAACAGCCTCACCTTGCCCGTTTCGTACGCGAAATCACCGTTCCAGACTGGCTGTCGTACGAAGAAGAGGAGGATGAGAAACACTCTTCATTGTCGGCCACCGAGGCCCATGTCATTCAAGGCTTAGCCAAGGGGCTTCCAGCATCACAAGAGCTACGACACAGGCTGCATGCCGACCTCGTTGCAGGTTCCAAGGATGCGGAGTTTACAATGCTGCTCTCTCTCTGCTCAAAGCTCGAGTACCTTCATGCAAAGCTTCCTGGGCCACTTGACAACTACTGGATACAACATTTTCTCGCTCAAGCTGCCGAGTCTGCAGCTGCGAATTTGGGATTTGCAGGCTTTCGATGTCTCCGCCATGTCGAATTGAATACATCTGAATCTGGCGGCCTTGAGCTGATCACAATTACGCCACTCCTATGTCTGCCTGCATTGAGGAAATTAAGCTGCTGGGTGCTCAACTGTGATGAACACGAAATACCGGCCATACGCTCTCCCATCAAGAGCCTGCAACTCAGGCAAGCTTTGCTCGAAGAGGAAGGTCTGGGAAAGCTGCTCGCCGTATGTCCGGATGTTAACGACCTCCAGATAGAATGGGGATTCTCCTTCATCTCGCTACTCGGTGATTATGATCGATGGGGAGGTGTGTTGCGGAAATTCGGAGCGAAACTGGTGTCTCTGTCCATCGACATCTCCGACTGCGAGGAAGATGAAGATCTTCCCATCGGCACAATTGGCGACCTCAGTTCATTGTCGCGGCTCAAGACACTCACTTTGCCATTCGACAGCCTGTGCGATAGCGAGCTCTCTGTCGGAGACCAGCTTCCTTTACCCGACTTGCTCCCACCGTCTTTGAAGACCTTGTACGTCTGGTCATCCGACACGCTAAACACACGTGCAAAGATGAAAGCGTACTATGACTTACAGCTGACCGGGTTGATCCACGACACACGGTTTCAGGCACTGGACAAGATTACTCTAGACCGAGTACCAATGCTGAAAATCGACTTGAAGGGTACAGATTGGAAGCTATCAAGGGAGGAATCGAAATGGGCCACGCTGAGCAGGTTCAAGTGGAATGAAAATTAACATCAAGCCAGGAACCAGACAAGGGTGCGTGATGTGGCTGTGGAGTTTAAGCTGGGGTTGGTCGATCAGTACAGTATCATGACTCTGCATGCTATCAAAGGCAGACTGTAATAGAATTTGCGTGTTGTAGCCTTACTGTCTCTTATTATCATGATTCGCTATTCCCGACCACAAAGAAGCATTACTGAATTGCCCTATTCATTTACATCAGAGAAGCCGATTGTACTTCCATCTGGTACTCAACTTCCAAACTTTTTCAATCAAGACACAGTGATGGAATAAGACCCACTACTCTGATATCCCTCCGTCGCCACAATCTGATAATTCTGCGTCCCCAAATTCATCCCATACTTCTTCCACGCATTGAAGTGGTTCCCTACAGTCACAGTACCATCAACACGCTTGCTGCTTCTAATCGACCAGTACTGCGTGAAGGTCGCTGTGCCAATGATCGAAGGGGCGTTGGTGCGGGTTGCAGTGTAAATGTTGTAAGTGCCGCCGTCGCTGCTAACTTGACCTTTGTAGGTCAAGCCTGTGGAGGGGTTGTACGTGCCGTAGGATTCGACAATGCTGTGGGTTGTCAGTGGGCGTCGCTTGAGGTCAGATATGAGCAGATCATACTAGTACTCGACCAAGGGGTCTGTGGTCCAGCCGTAGACGCTCAGGTAGGCATTTCCACTTGGGCTAAATGTGCCGGAGTAGTTGATTGTTCTACATCATCGTCAGTCTAATGCAATTCAACCGCATCTTCTGGCTCTTACCTCGCACTCCCTGGATTCCACCCCTTGCCAGCAACAAAGTTCCCGCAGTTGGTCCATTGAGTAGTATACGAGCCTTTCGCACCATTGTTGTACGTCACGTTGCCGCCACCGTCGGTGTAGAAGGAATAGTAGTAGCCATTGTTGGTGCCTGTTCCAGGTGATGTGGAACGCGCATCGAGACCGGAGACGCTGGAGTCGTGAAAATCGTCAATGAAGGTGATGGGGGTGGCGAGAGCTCCCAAAGCCACTGCAAGAGTGATCAGGACAGATCTGGAGAACATGTTGCAACGAGGCGAAGGCAGTTTGTTCGTTTGTGACTACCTGGTAGGAGGATGTCAACTTTGATGATCAAATTATATGTCGTGGCCGAAGGCCATAATTAGCCTGACGATCACCTTTTCCTCAAGTCCGAGGACATTGTTTCGCGTTGACGAGCAGTATTGTCATTCAGGCTAAAGTCGACCACTGTAGCTCTCACAGTGGTGCTGCATCTAGGCTTAAGTTTGGGGCCGTTCCTTCTCCCGGAATGGGAAGGTGCTTTCTCTGCTTGCTCTTTAGCCACCCAATTATTCTTTCCAACTTATAAAGGTATTGCCTTGCTCCAGCATCTCATCCTACTTGCCTTTCGCTAATATACTTTTCGACCCCGACACGAGATCAGTTTCGCTGCTGCGAGTATCAGGCTGAATCTATCAAGAGCATCCCCAGACGTGTTCAACAGCACATGTTCGCGTTTTGTCAGCTATGGAAACTGGCCAGCATCCTTATAGCCGAAGGAAATTTTGACCACTACCTGAATGGTGCTGTCAAAAGCAGTCAATGGCCGAGCATAACGTTTGTCTGCGATCTGGATCAAGCGAAAGAGGAGTTTCAGGCTAATTGCAATTCAATAATCTGACAAGTGTGTATGACCTGGAGTCTCAGGTACATCAGATCTTTCTCCAACCCCCAAGCGAACATCCTGACAGTCTTGAAATCTCGTACTTGGGAGCCTCATCTTTCACTTGCATTTTTTTAACATCTTCTCACCACCGAGATGCATCTTCTCGCCACCATCCAACCTCTTGTTCTCTTTACATCTCTCACTCAGGCAGCAACCCTGAACGGCCGCCAGAGCTGCCCCAACATCCACGTCTTCGGCGCTCGCGAGACCACCGCTGCTGCCGGCTACGGTTCTTCTAGCACCTTCGTCAACGCAATCCTCAAAGCTTACCCAGGCTCAACATCCGAAGCTATCAACTACCCAGCCGCAGGCGGTGATAGCTATGCCTCTTCTGTCCAACAAGGAACACAGAACATCGCGAACCAGATCAATGCTTTCAATAAGCAATGCCCAAGTGCGAAGCTGGTTGTTGTTGGGTACTCACAGGTAAGTCTGGACAACGTCTTTGGACTCCGTTGAGGTTGACAGTTACAAGGGCGCTCAAATCGGAGACAATGCACTCTGCGGTGGCGGTGATCCCAATCAAGGCGTCACCTATACCAATTCTTTGATCTCGAGTTCAGCAGCCAGTGCGATCAAGGCGGTGATCTGGGCTGGTAATCCACGTAACTCACCCGCAGAGTCGTCATTCCATGTTGGAACTTGTACTGCTGGTGGTGTAAGTGACACAGTCACCGATTCAAGTAGAGCTATATCTGATGATGGTATAGTTCGATCCTCGACCGAGTGGGTTCACATGCCCGTCTTATCAGTCGAAGATTCGGTCTTACTGTGATGCGCTTGGTGAGTACAATCGGTCGTGCGTTCGGGGTCTCGTTGACTTATTGAGTAGATCCATACTGCTGCAATGGCAACAACGCAACCACGCATCAGGGGTACGGCAATGAGTATGGCTCGAATGCCTTGGCTTTTGTGAAGAGCAAGCTTGGCTAAAATACAACGACTCTGAACATTGACAATCTTGGGAACTGCATTCCACCTAGGCGGTATGCTTTGTCTAGCCACTATGGGCGAAACTTTCATTTTGATCGATCAATGCAACTCACACACGGTACAACCATCCCTCAAATCGGCCTTGTGTACCTCCACCACCAAACCAACCCCGTAGCAGACACCGTCAAAGTACTAGCCAAGATAATTCCAGCATTCATCAAAAAGCCCACCTCAAAGAATCCCATGCTTCCACCCGGATGCCTCTTCAACTCGACAAGCGGCTTCGTAGCATCCGCCAACAGCTTCTGTGCTGTCGGATTATTCGAACCGATCAAAGCTTTCGAAAGTTCTTCTGCGGTCTTCAGAGAATTGATGTATGCCGGCCTCGGTACCGTAAACAGATCCAGTGGGTATCGATCGGTGAGGTCAACTGGCTGGCCGATGGGGAATGCTGGACCGACAAGGAGCTCTCGTGGGATGTGGTTTATGGCCGAGATATTTGCGTTCACAAACTGCGATAGGTATTTGCCGGCTGCAGGACTGCCAAAATGGTATGCTGCGAGTGATGGCTTCTCTGATCGGCTGCCAATGAGGTCGATCGCGTCGTCGAGGCTTTTCACTGCGTGGACTGCCAAGATAGGGGCTGTCATCCTCTGCTGAAGTAGGGGGTCTCTTGAGGTGACATCGACTACGGCGAATTTAGCTTCTTGGATGATTGTTCGAAGTTCTGGATCAAGCTTTTCCAGACTGCTTAAACGTTCGTTGACCAAATTGGATGATGGTGTTTTCCCTTTGATCTGTCCATTCATTTCCACTCCGCTGCCCAGGTTGATGCACTCGCCGATTACGGCTTGAAGGAAATCTTTCTTTCTGAATTCATTTACAAGGACAACGTCGGGGGCATACGGACTGCTACCCCTGAAGCTGAATCTCGCGGCGACCAATTCCCTTGCGGCTGTCTGAACGTCGGCTGTGCGATCAACCACTGCGACAACATGTGCTTGTTCGAAGTGCGTGAGTTGATTCATTCTGGGCTGCTCGTTCTGGACCCCGTTCTGCAGAACGCAGACTGCATTGCTCAAGAGAGTTTCGTCTTTGATCGGCGAGCTCGCAACGGCAAACACATCGGCGTCGAGAGCTTCGGTCAGGAGTTGTCTCAAGAGTCGCGAAAGTGTCCGGTGATTGTTCTCTAGCTTCACCACAAGTCAGTGTCGAATTTTAAGAAAGACTGTAGTCCACACTCACCAGCACGATCGCACAATTCCCAGCAGCGAATGCCGCCGCCAAGGGGACTACCACCGAATAGAACGTCGTATGTAGTGTCGGTTCGATATAGATAATACCAGCAGGTACTCTGCGATCCGCAGCGTCCTTGCCATTGGCGATAAGATACTCCTCCTCGTGGACCTCTTTGGGTTTGAGCAGTCCATAGTACTTCTTCACTGCTGTCAGAACTAGATGGTACTCTACAGCGACTTCGGCAGGCGAGTAGCCATAGTCGGCGGATATGGCTTCTTTTATCTCGTTGACGTGGTCCACAAGAGATTTGCAGAGTCTCTCGAGCTGTTCTTGTCTGTGGTAGATTGTGTGCATGCGGCCATCGATGGCCGACGCTTGTATTCTTGACAAGTCAGAGGGAGCCATAACGCGACTGGTCTCTGATGATGTTCGTTGCTTTCGTGTGAGGTAGAGTAGACGATGTTGGTACAAATAAGGAAGTCGATATCACAGTGATCCGGATGGTGGCAAGCGTCGCTTTCAAATCATTTGACCCGGGTCCGCGGTCTTTTGCATACTCCTTCATGAGCTGGAACGAGACCGAGATCGACTACATACGTTCGGACCATCGCGGTCAAATGTGGCTCGAGAGAGCATGGTTTGCGAGGAGGATGCGGAGGATCCTGCAGGAGTGGTCCCTGGGGCAAGGCTACGGAAGTCAGTGGACGACGGCCGGATCAATGTGGGTGGCTGTCAGCATCTGACCTTACCTCCCAAGATCGTGCAGCAGGTGCAAGAGAAAGACATCAGACTCACGTTGATACGACTCCATCGCCATCGACAGCATCAGAATGTCCGTGACAACGACTTCCAACGCCCGCGTCACCGAACTGCGACATGTCCTTGCCGATTACGACCTCCACCACAGCCAACCTTCCCCAGAGACAGCAGCTCCTGCGCCACCACCAAATGCACAACCTCAATTGACCGCAAATCTGCCAGATTGGGAGACACAATGGCGAAGAGTGCCTGCGTATCGAGCTGTTGATCCAAGTCTGATCTACGGAGACAGGAACCATGTGAACAATGAGATTGAGAGGAATTTTATTAGGGTGATGTTTGGTGGGGTGTGGATGCAGGCGGTATGTCGAAAGAATGGTAATTGTTGGCAGGAGGAGGGTTGGTTGCTGACTTGTGCTGTGTAGGCCGCGAGCTGGGTGTGTAGGAAGACGATTGGAAGGTGGAATGACCAGATCTTTAGGATAAGGATTGGCGGGGAGTGGTAGAAATATAGAACAGAAGAAATGATATGCGTTGGTTGATCACCTTGTTCTTCATAGCTCTTTAGCAGGCAGCAGTGTAGCAACGCACTCGCCAAAGCCAACTCCCTCACCACAGTATCCAGAAAACGTTACCGTCTCCCCATCTTGCAGGTATCCTCTGGGAGGAGTACTGCTGGCCTTCATAAACTCTAGAAGACATCCGTGCTCGCTGTCACCTTCACCGCTCACCGTCCCTGTAGACAGAAGATCGCCAGTTCGCAGCCCACAGCCGCCAATTGCCTGATGTGCAACACATTGAGATAGATTCCAGTACATACAAGAGCTGTTGCTGACACACATGGTCTGTGGCGTACGCCCGTTGTTGGGTGAAGCAATATCCACCTGTAGTTGGGTGTTGATGGCTTTGTTGCCGCTCTGTTTGAGATATGAGACCTGCTGTTGTACCCTCTTGGGAGGAGCGGTCTTGAAAGATTCTAAGGCATCCGTAGTAATGATCCAAGGCGACATTGTCGTTCCAGCGTTCTTGCCGTTCAGTGGACCCAATGGGATCATTTCGAGGGCTTGAATATCCCTAGCGCTCCAATCGTTGATCAGCACGTACCCGAAGATGTGCTCCTCAGCATCTTCAGCTAGTACTCTTGCATTCCTGAGAAGTGGTCTGCCGATGATGCATCCAAGCTCAAGTTCGTAGTCCATTTTCTCGCAAGGTCCAAAGACGATTTCGCTGTCCATAGGCTTCTCTTTCCAGTGTTGGCCAAGCGGACGGTAAACCGGTGTGCCGGAGACATCGATGCTCGAGCAACGGCCTGCGTAGCCGATGGGCATATTGAAAAACGCTGGCGGAGTAGATCGCTTGCCAGTCATTGCCTCTGCGGCATTCTGAACGTGGTGATGGGAGCAAGAGAAGTCTGTGAAGTCACCCACTTCAACGGGGAGATGCATTGTAACTTCAGATATGTGCTTGACGGCATCTTTGGGAAGCGCCGAGAGAGTCTCATCCCTGCGGATGGCATCTTGGATGTGCTTCCGGACAGTTAATTGACTTGGCTTTGCGAAAGCCGCGAAGTTGTTCAAGCTGGACTGGTCGAGCGCGGCCTTGAGATCCTTGTGAGTGGAAAGGTCCGCCAACTTGCTCAGAAATATGACCGAGTCGCCATATCTGGTGACACAGGTCGGCCTGGTATTCTCGGCATGAGAAGCTACTCCGAAGGGTATGTTGCCAATGCCAAAGTGATGGCCATAGCCAGACAAAGGAGTCGTCATATTGGGATCCGTCTTTTCCTTTGGTCGCCAATGATCTTGAAGTCACGATTGACTCCCGCGGTCATTGCTTATTTGTTCCATCTTTGGTTTTGCCTGCAGGGGGTTGCTTGTTGACTAAGTGACTGTCGTCCACCTCATCCGAAGGCGAGGCTATCCGAAAGGCGACGGACGCTCGGCAGTTGACGAGCCAAGTCGATATATAATTCGAAATGTAGTGCTCAAAATGGTAGAAAAAGAACTGACTCAACAAGAACTCAGACAAGATGACGGCACCGAACCACCTGGCTCCTCCCGTCAGAATCATCACCTCGCACAACAGCGAAGGCAACGCGATCATATCAGATGCAATCCCAGAAACCCCAAAACCACAGCAAGTTGAAGATGGCAAAGCTGCATTCTACCTCCAGTACTGCACCGAAAAATTCCCCGTCGATATGAATGAAGACAAAGACCTCGCCGCGTATCAAAAGTATACATCATCAGCACCAGGTCTAGTCGTAAGCGGCGGCACCGTCCTTCGACACGTGGACATGTCACCCGGATTACTCTCGCCGATGCATCGCACTGTTTCACTGGACTATGCTATTGTGATTGAGGGAGAGATCGAGTTGATCCTGGACAGTGGCGAAACACGGATCATGAAGCCGGGCGATATTGCGATTCAGAGAGGCACGATGCATGCGTGGAGAAACACCAGCGAGACTCAATGGGCGCGTATGTTGTATGTGTTGCAGCCAAGTACGCCCTTGACGGTTGGTGAGACGAAGTTGGGGGAGGATTATTCAGATATGAAGGGCGTGAGGGCGTCGACGTAGAGTTTTGTTTTGATTTCGGTTTCGGTTTCGGATTTGGCGCAGAACTGGAAGTGAATGAATCCGATGTCAACCTATACCGCCAGTATCTCTCTCTTCGCGAGTAATCTAGATATAGCAATAGTCTGTCCACAGTCGTGATGATGTCGATCCAGGGAGTCCCATGTTTGATGATGTGCCGCTCCAGTTTCCGGCAATCAAGGCCAAGAAGAAGCTCGGCTGGGCTCCGGACGCCACCAAAGTCAAGTGCGGAGAAGTTGTGGGGTGGTTCTCTCAACCACATCTCCTTTCCAAAGATCTTCCACTCATCTCGAGGTTAGCGACAGAATCGCCTTAGCCATTGGCGTTACGAGACTCCATACAGACAAGGCTGTGAAAGAACTGTCAGAAGCAGCAGCCTTTTTCTCGGTATCAAGTGGGCACTTGGAACCCATGTCTTCCCACCGCCCACCGCTTCCATAACGTGCCGGAAGACACTCGTACGAATGCAGGCCGAGCATCGAGACCAGGCCCAGTCTCCCGCTACGGGAACCCGACATCAGTGCTATCTGTGTCATCGCAGCTATGAAAGACAGGACCATCTCAGCCGCCATCTAAAATCCCACGGCAATGAGCGAGCGTATCGGTGTTCCGACTGCGGCAAAAGTTACAATCGGGCAGACGTACTTAATCGACATCGTGCTGCCCATGCCAAAGCATCGGCCGGCGAGGCTTTCAGGAAAAGGACTCCCCGAGCTTGTGAAGCCTGCATCAAAGCGAAGACCAAATGTGACAACGACCGGCCCTGCACTCGCTGTAGAACCAGAGAGATCCCCTGCCACGAGACCGAGGCCCGGAGTGAGCCTCGAGATGAGCAGAGCTCGACACAGAATCAGGTCGTCGGCGAGAATGGCACCCAACTCGCGACGCCATCGTCTCTGCTTCGTCAATCTGAGGACTCGATCTTCTCTCAGAACAATTTGAGCACCGGAATGACGCCGTTCGTGATGGACCAGAACGCATTCGGAGATCAGCTGCCTGTCAGCGATTTTGCATATCCCGACTTCTTTGAGCAGATCATGATGTCCGATATGACCACCAGTGCGCCTCAAGATCAAGTCATGATGCCATTGGATGTATCAGACTTCACCCAAGACATTAACTTGGATGCCTTCGACTTCGATTTCAGCTTCCTTGCCAGTGGACTGACCAGGCCCTCATCGGCGCAAGGATTTCGAGATAACCAAAATCTGTCGTCACACACGAACTCGACGGCGGAGTCTGACGCCCACTTACGTTCCGAAACGTTCAAGCGGTCGCCTTGGTCGTGGCATCACTGGATACCGGAGCGAAATCATACAACGTTCACCGGCCAAGAGGAGATCAACGTCCAAGAGGAACGAGTAGATGTCACCAATCAGCATGTCAGTCCTAGCTTGAAACGGTCAATACATTGCGAACTTGAGCACGAAGCGAGGGACCGCATGATTCGAGTAGTCACTCAGACTGCTTCATCGAGGCTGGCGATGCCCTCGTTCCCATCTCTCGAGTTGCTGGAAGATCTCATCGATGTGTTCCTTCTCCAAGATGCTCATTCAATCGATTCTTTCATCCATGTGCCAACCTTCGACAGCCGGCACAGTCTTACTGAGCTTTTGCTTGCTATGGCCGCATGTGGATCGAGGTATATCGCCTTGGCGCCTGTCTGGAAAATGGGTCTCATTATCCAAGAGGTCGTGCGGCTTGCAGTTTCAGAAGTCTTCGAATCAGACAACAGTGCTACACGACGACTGCAGCCTCTCCAGACATACCTCCTCTGGGTAGGAGTCGGGGTATGGAGTGGCTTTCGCAGAAAGACAGAGATCGCTTGCTCCTTCTTACAACCGACTGTCACAATGCTGACATGGTCGAATTCTTTGTCTAAATTCATTTACCACGATTTTGCGCCTCTCGCGGAGGACAACGATGTGGCTTTGGATGCCAAGTGGAGAGCATGGGTAGAGCAGGAGGGCCGCAAGCGTCTCGTTTGCCACACCTTCCTGCACGACTCACAGGTGGCCATCGCCCATATGCAGAATCCCATCGTTGCCCCGGCTCAGATGATGCTACCGCTACCCGCTTCTTCCGATCTCTGGCAAGCATCCAATGCGCATGCCTGGCGCAACTTGTACCTCGCCAAGCAGCCTCCTTTGCAGAGCGCTCTACCATCGATGCTGGAAGTATTCGGCAGCCTGAATACACTTGATGGCTTGAGTGGCTTCGTTGACCAGCCACTCTGCGTGATGGTTGCGTGCCACGCCTTGGCCTACGAGGTGTGGCAATTTCGGCAACAGGGGCATCTCCTTTCCAACTGGCAAGACCAGGGCCGGAAGGACCGATGGCTCACGCATCTAAACCGACAACGGGACGTCCTGGAGAACTTGACGACCATGAGTGCGTACTGCGAGATGCATGAAAACCTAACACCTGAGATTCTCTTCACCGTCGAGTTCTTGACAATGGCTTTGCACGGTTCATTAGAGGACATCCAAATCTTCTCTGGCAAACACGGAGAGGAAGAAGCTCGGAAAGTATACCCACGCATCCGGACTTGGGCTCAGGATAGTGAAGCTAGAACTTGCGTTTGGCATGCAGGACAAGTCTTGCGTATTGCTCGGACATTCGAGAAGACGAAACTGAGAGACTTCTACGCTGTTGCTGTGTACCAAGCTGTCTTGAATTTGTGGGTCTATGGTATGGTGACGAATTTTTCACGCAAGAGTGGCGACAAGACACCCACTCATAATGCTCGCTCCTTGCTGCTGCCCAATCAACCGGACTCATTCGCGCATGGCAACCGAGTGTTCTTAGACGACACCGATGAGAAAAGCGCGAAGTCCTTTAAGCTACTCGGCCAAGGCACACCAGGCCTGAGAGGTACATCGATGCACACTCTGGACGAGGACTCCTCGTTCTGCTCGCTGCACAACTCTAGAAGGTTGATGGTCATCGGTGGGGATATACTGGAGTCGAATTTCCCAGAAAGTCGTAATGCGCTACCTCCACTCGTGGAGAATCTGACGAATTTGATGAATGAGCTGGGAAAGCTTTCTGGACGGTGATCGTCTTTGTTGATTTGACGTTTTCTTTGAGACACCAAAATTCTGTGCCATTCCAAGACCACGGTCCAGCAATGTGTGTGAATGGCATCACACCAGCCCAGGCTCATTCCTCTTCCACCCATGGCGGCAACTTGAACACATCAGAGGCCTCCTGCTCGGGATCTTCCACCTCCTGGAATCGTCCGCATCTTGCCCAGTTCGTGTCGCCGACGTCTCCTACGAGAATAGCGTATTGTCCCACATCCACCGGCGCCTTGATTGTCAAGAGCCTCCTACCGCCTTCCACTTCGAACTTCAGCACCTTAGCACCTCCTCGATAGACAGACTCTCCGTCCTGGCTCCACACCTCCGTGCGCACTTGGCTGTTTGCTCGAATAGGTCCGAGAAACTCGACAGTACGGCGAGGTGGAGTTGTCTGCGGTTTCGGCTCGATCGACTTTTTGACTTCGCCGCTGATCAGGCGATGGTAGTCCTTCGCGACAGGCGCCCACGGTGGCACGTAGACATGCCCAGAATAGTTGGCCTTATTGAACCTCACTGTGAGACTCCGAACAGTCTCTTGCCGCCTCTCGTCCTCGCCGACCAGATCCTTGAATGTACACCTGCCCCAGCTCTGTTCATCCGCCTCCATTCTGACCTCGCGCCCGCGCTGCAGCTCTTTCTGCGTCTCTTTGCCCACTTCGCTGCTGGGGACGTAGCACTCGGCGCGCCATTTGGTATGGGAGTCGTCGAAGTCGAGGGCGTATGCGAAGAATCTCGAGTCGTATTTGCAGGGTTTGACGGCTACGAGCCAGCAGTCGACGGTCTCGTGTGGGAGTGGGTGCGGCTTGTGGAAGGTGATGTTGTCCATGTTTGCTGGTAGTGGGGAAGAAAGAGGAGGCGAAGGCGGCGGTAGACGTGCGCGTGACTGGTGTTTTATCGGTGAAGGAGAAGAAGCGCGCCAGTCTGGTTGTATCGTGGGTTGGTGTGGTGGTGGTTTTGTCGAAGGCAACCAAGAAGCGAGCAAGTTCCAAAAGGACATGAGCGGAGGGTGTGTGCGAAGTCGTGAAGAAGCCTGACGAGCTCGAGGAAGAGGTGAAGAATTCCATGTGTTCACGACGGCGCGGCAGCACGAGAGCAAACGGCGAGGTGAGGGTTGACATTCACCTGCTGGCGGTCTTGGCGTTGGCCAATCAGAGGCATCGGCTCAACCTTAAATCTCTCAAGCATGTGAAAGCGAACGGACCAGTCTATCTTCGCTCAAGGCTGCATACGACGGCTCCGAAGAGGGGCGGCAGTACATTATATCAACTTCCTGGTACGATGATGTGTCCACATAGCAGACGAGACACTCATAGGCCGCCGGCAAGACTTCATTGGCAGGAGAGTGGCACAAGTTCGACAACTCTGGGCCACACATGCATGCGCAATGGCTATTCATATGCAGGTCGACGATACTCACGGGCTTCGGATGTCCTCAAGACAGCGCCTAAGTTGACTTCTTCGTTCGGTTCTGCCTCTTTACAACAACATCGAAGCATCAACTTCCGACATACATCCTTGCATCAAGCATCCTCTTTCGTCATACTGTACTGGATATTCAGACAAGTGTCGACACCTACCATCATCAACATCCTATCTAAAGCTGGATACAACAGCAGGGTCTTGAGCCATTCGTGTCCTCTGAACGGCGCCTCTACACCTCTGTTCCATCGCGGCTAGATCAGATGTCGTCGTGAGGCTTTCATACAACATCATCATTCTGGATATAACGACCAGCAATGAGGAACTTCTGGACGCTACTGGCCCGGGCCACCCGACTCACATACTCTACACCAACAGGGTCTACTGGTGCTGTTGAAGGACTCTCTACTTCCAACATATCCGTTTGGCACCACCCTTCGACTATCGACTACGCATCATCTTCAAGCAGCATCGAGCAAAGAAGCGTTCGGACTCTCTCGTCATCTTCTCAGTCATGGCAGTACATCACACGGCCACAGATCAAGCATGCAGAAACATCGGCTTCCTTCCAAGGACCGGGAAATCAGCAAGCGATCGTACTTGCAGAGTCAACTCCTACGGCGGAATGCGTCCCGTCTACGGCTTTTGCTGAGCTCGTCACTTGCATGCCGGTTGTGGATGCCAGCAATGTGAACAGTGCAATCAACTGTAAGACGGCATACTCGGAGACTTCAGGCTGCGATCTCGACCCATCGCCATCCACGACTTCTTTGACCTCCACATTGACTGTACGATGCGACCAAGGCAGTTGCGGGCAGGCGGGCTGTGGAGGAACAGTGACGCCCGCCAAACCAAGTGGAGCAAACTGCAAGAGCTGCACCACGAGCAATGGCTTCGTGCACGCTCCGCAGTCGACGGTACCAGCATCTGCGCCCGACCCTATTGCAGGTGCTTTCCCTTCAGTAGCCTCAACGGATGGGGGAAATCTGACGAAGCGAACTTTGCTCGGGCCCGGTGACTACGATGATTACGATGAATTCATGCTTACAGAACTTGCTGAAGCTAGAGAACAAGATCATGTAGTCGCTCACCGTCCCCCAGATACTGGTGGGCGATCTTCGGCACGCGCGTTCAGGTTCACCAGGGACGCGGGAAACTACGCCGTGGAGAGATTGAGCGGCTGCACTGTCATCATTATGGTGTCGAGGCGTGGGGTCTGGCTGTCACACCATTTGGAGGTGCCCACCTTCTTGAACATGAAGGGGCCAGTCATTCACGTCGAGCAAGACGTCATGGTCGGCATGTTCACAGGTGATGATTCAGGGTGGTATCCCGGCTTGAACGAATTCACGCGAGCTGGAGACCTCTTCGACTATGGAAGATACGGGAGGACGCAAAACTCCTTTCTACCTATCATCTACACACCCGACATCGATCCTAGTTACTACGGCCCAAATTGGCCTGCTTGGAAATATCTGCGGGACATCAAGAGAATCAAGGAGCTGCTGGAGAGTACGTACGCAGTCTCCGTGCCTGTGCTCACCTATGAGCCAGTTGATGCTCAACCAGAACAAAGGGAGGAGATTTTCAAAAACACCGCTCGAGGCAAAATTCTCGTCCAGTACGATCCTCAAAACTGGTTGATGACAGAAAAGCATAAGGAGGGCGACAACGAGAATGTCTGTTATCAACAAGACGCTGTCGTACGCATCTGGGATGACAGTGGGAAAGTGATCTTCGAGGACCGATTCATTGCCACGCCCGAGCAGAATGCGCTGGTGAACATGCAGCAGCATGGCAAGCGCAGCCAGGAACATCAGATTGACTCGGCTCAACCGTATTGTGGCTCTCCAAACACCACGTCGACGACGACAAGCAAGAGCAAAACGCAGTCTAAGACAAGTTCGAAGACAAAGTCGGAACAATCGAAGACCACGACCACAACCCATGCTTGTTCTATAACCAGTGCGCCCGCCACAATAATCACCGCACACACTCTCGGCACGGAGACGGTCGCTGCGCAGACGATCTCGGCAAACACCTACTGCCAGTGCGGCCATACCATAGCTGGCGTTGAGACCAAGACGGGCTCAGATGGCAGTAGGTCATTGTATTGCAACAATGGTGGATCTGCAAGTCAAACCAAGCCAGATAAGACTCTGCCGCCACCAAAGACGTGCTATGTGACAAGTGCCCCAGCCACCACTCTGCCGGACAAGACGATTGGTAGCAGTGTCCTTCATGGTCAGACGATCGCAGCCAACACTTACTGCCAGTGTGAGAAGACCATCGCTGGGGTTTTGACAACTACCAGTATCGATGGAGGCCAGACATACTATTGTGCTAACGGTGGAGTGGCTGCAACAAGTGCTGTCACGCGCTCACCACCTCCTACAGCCTGCAAGTTGACCAGTGCCGCTGCAACGACGTGGGGCTCTCAAACATTCCCAGCAGAGACATTCTGTCAATGCGGAGACAAAGTCGCTGGTCTCGACACCAGCACAGGCGATGACGGCGGCAAGACGGTCTTCTGTGCCGATGGATCAGGGACCAAGGCCTCCCCAATTCCCATCACCACTGTCACACCAAGCTGTGCCGTCGAAGGTTCAAGTTGTACTTGCAACGGCAAAGCCTCGGGCAGTGTTCACTCGACCGTTGGCAGCGATGGGAAACAGACATATGACTGTGTGGTGGGCTCGAAGACGTGGGCTGCTGCATCCGTCGGTACTCCACTGCCAACAAGACTATCAAAGACTTGCCGTGTTCATCTGAAGGAGATCACTTCGCCGGATGTGATTTCCAATTGGCCCCTTATCGAGGGTTCGGGCGCCGAGTTGTTCGTGAACGAGGTCTCGACTTGGAAACAAAAGTTCTCTGGCCATTTCACAGACACTTTCATCCTACGATATACAGACACCAAGGTGGGTCGTGACGTCGTCATCAACTTTGGCATGACGAACACCCACGAGGTGCCCACTATCAATCGTGTAGTAGGGCCTCCACCAGCGGATGCGTCAACCAGATACACGAAATGGCTAGTCTTCATTGGATACTGCACGACAGATCACTGGGCAACTTTTTTCTTCGCCGAGAACAACGACACGGGCCAGCTGCGTCGTCCAAATACCGAAGCCTTTCCGTACTGTCAGGTCGGTGCATGGGACTTGGGTACGCAGCCACATGGCCCGCTTGGGGATTGGATATTTCCGAATCGCCAGATGGATTGCTACTTCCTTTGCTGAGTCCTCATGCATCTCACCGAGACGACTATGAGACACGAGGCCAAACCATCCATCCGGCCCTTATTCGTTTGACCTAGGAACTTGACCTAATTCAACAGAGTGCGCCAAAGCATGGCAGTTGTTTCTCAAGGGAAACATAACATCTCACATTGGGTGCTTTTGGTGAAGTACCAAGGTAGTACACATATTCTATCCCCTATTCACAACAGTCAAAATTACACACAAGTACAATTTGGTATCATGAACGATAATCAGGAAGAGCACATTCTCAATTCCCAACCTTTCTCATCAAGCAAGAACCATCTCCCTCCCCCCAACATTAACCCCGCTCCCCCTCTTCATCCTCACCAAATCCCCATCCCTCTCAAACTCCTCCGCCGTGTGCGCACTCCCCAAATGCTTCACAAGCGCATCCACACTCCGACAGAAACAATCCATCGGCCGAAACTTGTCACACAGCAAACACGCGAAAGTCCCATCACTTGCATGGCATTTCGCCACGAAGCGTGCGTCCATGCGGTAGTCCCGAGGGGGTTTTCCGGGGGTCGGGTTGTCCATGCTGAAGACCCAGACGTCGCGGTTGTTGACGGGGATTACAATGCCGCAGGCGGGACAGCGTTGGCTGCCTGAGGAGCGGAAGTTGTGGTGCAGAGGGAGGGGGGTGGATTGTAGGTCGAGGGCGTAGCGGCAGAAGGGACCATGGTCGCCGGGTGGCGGGAGAGCTTTGATCGCGTGGCGGTCCTTGTTTTGGGAGGCGCGAGAGCCTGAAGGTGGTGATGAGACACAGCTGGGGTGCACTATCTTAGACTCTTGAGGTGCTAGAGGTTTGTCGTTCTTTTCTGAGGGTTTAACGGAGGTCGCTTTCATGGATGGTGTCTTTTTGTCATTGGGAGGCGGAGCGGGTTCATGACGGTCGACTCGTGACTTTGGGCGATCGTTCTGTTGGCCGTTCTGGCGAGGCGGGTCTGAGCCTGCTTTGCGTGGACGACTGTCGGGCTCTGCTGCTCCACGGGGTGGGTCTGAGCCAGCCTTTCGTGGGCGAGCGTCGGGGTCTGCAACACGGGCCTGGTCAGAACCAGCTTTGCGGCCGCGGGCATCAGGGTCGATAGCACGAGGCTTGGAGTGATCGCTCTGGACCGAATCCTTCCTCGAAGGGCCCGGTAGGTTGTTCGCTTGGACAGCAGGCTCTCTGGCCACTGCCAAGGGTGCAAGAACTGCGGCCTGATACATGGAAGCTCTCCGTGAACCAGGATATTCCTGCGGTGCCAAAGAAGCTCGTCTTGAGGGGGCATATGCCGAATCGACGGCCCTTTGAGATGCCTGAGAAGGACGACGCGAAGGCGTTGGTCGTTCTTCCCAAGGCTTCGGGGCCGGTGGCTCTTTTTCTGTGATCATGCGTTGGTACTGGCCATTGAGAGCACCCAGGGACCCGTCCCGTGCAGCGTTCTGTGCAGCAATGATCTTGTCCATGTCCGCATCCGTGAGACCTCGACCTGTGTGTACCGCGTCTTGTAGCACATCGATGACGGTCTTCTGCAGCTGTATCACTTGTGCCTGAAGTTTGTTTTCCGTGACCACTATACATGGGTTAGAAATGGTTCTCACGATGGGTAGCGACTTAACGGACAGTCACCCTCTGCATATCGATCTCCCACTCGCATCAAGTGATTGGCGTATGTCTGCTCTATCATAGCTCTCGATCTATCCATGCTATCTCTTCTCCTCCTTCGCCTGCTACTTGATCTCGATCGGGATCTTGATCGCGACCGCTGCGACTTCTTGTCCTGGTCCTTGTCCTTATCTTTCTCTTTGTCGTCTTCCTTCTTCGCACCACCTTCGAGCTTATCGATCTTCTCTTTCAATTCCTTGAGCTCATCGTTCTGCTTGCCATCCGTCTTTTGCTGGGCTTTCTTGTTCTTCTTCTCTTGATACTTGTCGTGCAAGGTCATGGACGCCGTGAAGGTACCGACGATGGTCGAGATCAAGGTAGCAACGATGAATCCTTTCTATCAGAAATTGTAAGTCCACCTCGCTCTCCGATCGTATATCGAGTTGCCCTACCTTGAGGTTCTTCTCCTCAATCATATTGGCGTAATTCATGTTGGGCGGCTTGACGACCTGGTCAGCCTGCTACGGCAGTCAGCACGAAAGAGGCTCGCGGGAGGTCTCAAGAGACGCCAGGTCGACTTCTTCCCATTTGCGGTGAGAGTAGTTCTGGATGGTCGGGGATCGGCGACCTGCAGTAGTTGGTATGTAGGACAGGCGTCACAAAGAATGGGTCGCAGCGGATGAGCGGGAGTGTAAAGGAGCGTGATGACCTGTTCAACCTATCTTTCCAGCGACGCATATCGCTGTTCTTCTGCCAGGCTTTGGCGTTGAACACGTAGCCGACGTCGTCGTGCTGGGTATACCTGGTCGCGAAGCCTTGTTTTTCGGCATAGTCGGCATCGTGTCGGGCAGCAACGTTAACATAAGGGGCGCCGTCGTCGGTCTACGCGGCGGACTTAATGTATAGGGGCAGCAGCCTGTGAAATTACTTGGAAATCGCTCGTGGCTCGTCCTGCGTGTCCAGTGTTTCGTGCTGCAGAGCGAGTCATTTCCGCCCCTCGTGTTCACCGTAGCGGATGTTGTTTGAGAGCAAATAAGATTTCGTGCCCAAGCACAGGCTACCTTGTCCAATTCATGCCCGCCGTGCAGGAATTTTTGACAGGTACTCGAACATCGAAGATCCCAAGCAAGAAGTGAGATGGAAAGCAAAGTAGTGATCGTGGTATCGGAAAGGCCGGGAATTGCGGTACTCTACGAAGACGTTAACGGGTACATCCGGGTATCACGTGCTAGAAACAAGATGGGAATGGGTATCAAATTTTCCGTCTCGACGACAACATCTCTTCCTCCAACATTCGGTCAAGCTCCGTGGCCATCTTCCATCGATTGCTTATCATGCTTGACGACCCAGGAACCCAATCTTCGAGGCCGCGTGTACACCTCTTTTCGAAGTTCCTGCAGATGATGTGTTCGCGGCAGCGAAGACATCCGCCCAAGTAACATTCTGGAATGGCTGTGCCTCCGCGGGACACAGTGTGCCGTTTTTCGGCAGAGTCAAACTCTGCCAGAATGCCGAGATGTGCTTCCAGCTGCAGCTTGACGGCACAGATGTTGAGGCGTGGCCGTAGCCATCGATTTCCAGCACGACGCTGCCCTCGAGGCTGGAGCTGAGATTGTAGGCTGACACCAGCGGCGTGTAGGCATCTCCTGTGTTGCCCAGGATCAACACCGGATTCTTGGTCTTCACTTGGAAATCGCCTTCGTAGCGCTCCTTTGCGCTGTACGGCCACTGGGCACAGGCTGCCATGGATGCTGTGGGTTCGGTCAGCGTTAAATCTTTCCTGTCCCAAATAATGCAGCACTCACGGACTGTGGCATCTCCATAGATTCTGGAGATGTTGTACAAATCTTCGACAGCTGGAAGGAATTCGTCGAGAGTGCTGGCTCTGGCAGTGCGATCACCACATTGGATGCCATGCAGCGCATTCAGAGGGCGCAGTAACTCCAAGGAACTCTCTGAAGCGGAGCTGCCAATCGACGTTGTAAAGGCTTCCACAAGCGCCGCAGTCTCGTTCTTGAAGATCAAGTCCAAAATAGTGGTGACTCCGGGCCAGCTGTCGATGCCGTAAAGGGCGTTTTGCAGGGATCCTTTGACAAGATTGTAATCGAGAGCAGTGCCGGCAACAACGAGCGGTTCCCGTTTTAGCTGCCAATTCGTCAGTATGAGCTTACCGGGATGACTTTCGATTCGCGAGATAGGACTTACCTGATCGAGTAGATCCCACGTCCTCTGTTCCAGCTCCGCCGCAGTGTTGTCGTTCTGAGCAAGTGTGCAGTTCTCAGGAGCAGCTTTACACCCAGTGAACATGGCTGAGAAAACTTCATCTGATCCCGTCCACTCTTGAAAGTTTGCCAGTGCGTGGTAGTATTCATGAGGATTTTGAACGCCGTCCAGGATCATCTTCTCAATTCTGTCTGGAAACATGGCGGCAGCCGTGGCACCCAATGCCGTTCCGTACGACAGGCCTACACATCAAAGTCAGCGTGTGTCATTCGGAAGAAGGACTCGGATTGCATCTTACCCCAATATCTCAGCAGGCCATCCTCTTCCAACACTTCTGCCACTTTCATCAAGTCTCTCGCTGTGAAGGCTGTGCCCACCAGCTCTCCAGTCTCTTCCAATTGAGCCTTGCATTTTTGCCCGACGATCTTGCCTTGCGCCCAGAGCGCTCCGACAGCAGCGTCAGAAGCATTACCAAGGGGCGTCTGAAGTAGAGTCTGAGCAGCCTCTACTTCGCTCTCGATGCACTGGAATGGCAAAGTTTTGCCCGTGCCTCTCGGATCGAACGTCACGAGATCGTACTCGCCATTTGTGAGAACTTGCAGCACTGGTCCCAATGTCGCAAGCGCATCTCTACATGTCAAACCGGGGCCGCCAAAATTGAATTGGATGCTTCCCTTGGATGGCTTCGTCGAGGCTGTAATTTTGGCAAGATGCAGTTCGATGGTATCCGAGCTGTTCGCGGAAGTGTAGTCCTTCGGAACGCGTAATGTGCCGCAGTCGAGAGGTACGGTACCTGTAAAGTATTAACGATCGGTTTGCCGCATTCGCAGAACGAGATACTCCATACTCTCCAGTTCAGTCTCATTGCACGGTCTCCAGTGGATGCTTCCGACCTGGGAATTGCCGAGGGGTGCTGCCGAAGCTATTGCTATAGTCTGCAGGCTCGTGAGTAACAGAGTTGATGTCCGCATTGCGTGTTCTGGTGGAAACTTGGGTCGATTGATAAGTGTGTTGATGTGGAATCTTTTGCGCAGGAGGCGATTTTCGAGAGTGCACACATGTTGAATCCCTTATATTGAGTTGAAGTCCAGGGAAGACGGCCATGTCTGGTGAGATGCCTGTCGTCGAGAGGCAGAAAATAGTCGTGTTCGTACGCTAGACGTCGTCCAAGAGACTAAGACGAGGCTGTAAAGAAGATCTTGTTCGTGGCTCAGGTTGTAATACAAGGTAATGAATTCGCGCACAGCCATGTACAACCACAAGGCTCGACATATACCAGTCTTGCACAAGTATGTTCAGCCGAACAAGGCGTAGTCCTAACCGTCGTATTCGCAGAAGGAGCGCTAATTTTCGCGATTTCCCTACTCGGGAACAATCGTCGTCATCCTGCAGATTTTCTGGCCAAGCGCCATGCAATGCGGCTGAGATCGGCACCTGTTTGACTTCAGCTCCTGGCACACGTCGTCCCTCCTCCTGGCATTCGTTTTCGTATATCACTTAGAAACTCGTCGCGGTGAGGAGCGTTGTTGATTTCTCATTTTTCGGAGTACAGGTCTCTCACACAGCCAGATCATCCACCCCATAAGCCCGCCTCGGCACTGTCAAGGCCGGACTGAACCAAAGTGCGAGATCTTTCGCAATCTCTCTTATTCGAATCCATCCCAAACGGAGCATTGACCCAGTCAGATATAGCTTTGGTATGGTATGCTGCACAAGCTTCTCACGACAAGGCTGGCTGACCATAGTAATGAAGATAGTCTTGGCTTGCCCGCAAACTCTGTTCCTGCAGAGAAGACCTGCAGTCAAAGTATAGGGGAAGCACCGCTTACCGGATCCGATCAACAAGTGCAAAGAAACGGGGCATTGTCGGCCGAGCACAGAAGGCCGTAGCCGCCATACCACTCGGAGCACACATAGTCCATCGGAAGCGATCCGACGGCGGCATAAGTCCATTTCGACCACGATGCCGCCAAGGCGTTCACATCACAAATCTCGTCACGGCTGCATAACGTGCAAGCGGAGGCGAGTGAAGTGTGACGAGAGTGGGCCACCATGTACCAACTGCAAGGCCAGGGATACTGAGTGTCAGTATGCGTTTGTCTCTTCATCCCCTGGCAAAGGCACATCACCCTACAGCCTGCCGGCGGTGTCCGACAGGTCCAGTCCTAGTTCCAGTGTGGGCAGATCGACACCGACAGAGCTGCAGCTCTTGCATAGATGGTCGACCGTCACATACCTCTCCATAGGTACCGAGATCGCCGATGATTGGACGATATGGCAGCGGACGGTGCCCGAGGTTGCTATGAACTATGAGTGCCTGATGCATACTATCTTTGCGATTACCGCTTTTGAGATGGCGCATTCGATCCCTGACGATGCTCTCAAGTGGACGAGTACGGCGTTGGAGTACCAAGGACTCGCCTTTCGGAACTTCCGCGACCACCTTCAGGAGATGACTGAAGATGATCATGATGCTATGCTATACTGCTCGATCTTATTGATGGTCCTCGCCCTTGCATCGGCCACGAGTGCAGTCCTCAACGGCTCTGGTCGAGAAAGTACCATCGACCATACCATTTCTCACCATGAGCTGGTCAGAGGGACGAGTCTCGTCATGCTTAAGAAACCAGACTGTCATCTAACACATCCTTTGTGGAGGAAGGTACCTCCGTTCCTGGAACTTGAAAAGGCTCCACTAGCACCGGACTTGGACGGGGTCATAAACAAACTGACGGAACTGAACAACTTCCGTGCAGCCGACCCATCTCAACAAAAGACATACGTCGGTTGCAAGACCGCCATAGCCTGGCTCAAATATCTCTACCAAACATGTCTGGACATGAAGCTGAGAACTTTCAGTCTTGCTTGGATGACTTGCGCCGGCGTCGATTACACCATCGCAGTCAGAGAGCAGGACCACGTCGCCTTGCTGGCGCTCATGTGCTGGGGTGTGCTGATGGCTCCACTTGGTGATGAGTTCTGGTACGGCAAGGGCTTTGGTCAGAGTGTTGTCAGCGAAGTTGCGAATACCTTGAGGAACGAGCCTGAGGCGATGGATATCATCAATTGGGCTGAGCAGCAGTCCCAGGTCATCAACATCAAGCAGATCAGCCCTGACTCTGCTGTCGGGATTACGGATTGACTACGTTGGACCTTGGCGTTCGATGCTTGGTCACTGACTCCGTCAGAACCTGATCTTATTTCCCACTCCACATTTGGGTGATTTCTCCGCTGGAATCCGTCCGTTCTGGCAAGTTTACTACGACGCTGAGCAAGATGACTGCAGGATTATTTAAGCTCCATATACGGTATAGGAATTTGGCTGCCCTATCCAGCTGAAGCCGTAACAATCTCCACGCTGTGTGCGGCTTCGCGCTTTCAACAAGATACATGTATGATGCGGTTAGACCACTGCGTCATAGCATGTGACAGCGAAGTCCGTGCACCGACCACATTCTGCTGTCTGCATCACGGACTGTGAACCTTTTGAGATCAGAGTACAAACGACTTTCAACCACCAATGATTGATCCTCGGTGTATGGAGGTTTCAGACCAGCCCAGCGTAGGGCTCGACCGCCTGAAGGTGAAGAAGTACAGCTTCAAGTCTACGACCGCAGCCATCAAAGGACAGCGCGTTCCAGACGCTCTTGGCCTTCCGCTCTTGCGAATCTGCACTATACGCGGCATACGATACAATGACGGCTTCGGCGAAGAATTGAGGGGTTCTGCTCCAGAGTTCACTCGGGCCCTCAATGCACGAGACATCATGAGCAACCGCATACCGCATATCGAGAACACCGACGAGGACACCCCTTATTGCATTTGGCATCCAAACACCGCACTGGAAGCGACTTACCGTGAGATTGCGCATAAGTATCCACACATGCGCTATCAAGTTGGTCGCGCCTGTGCAGTCGCCGGCTACACCGAACTCTTCCTGGAGCTAAACTTGCGCCCAGATGCGCACATCGCCGAAGAAGCTCGAGAGGCAGGTCATATGGCAATCTATGGCCACATCATGGCCAAGCCATCAGTCTACAGCATCATGGACGACTACAACAGGACTGTCAACAGCGCCACGCCAGACGTGTCATGCTTAAATGGCGACACTGCAGTCTGCTCATCGCTAGACATCAAGCAGGCGTTCACAGAAGCAACAGTGCCTGAGATCATCGATGGAGAGGAGTTTCCCGGCTTCTTGGAAGATGCTGGTTACGTGGAGAACACCTTCGATATCACAGAGGACATGTGCATCGACATCACAACAAGCGAGGGCCCATCTCACCTCACCGCCGAAGCTGTCGCTCGTAGGAAGACATTGATCGGCCTCCTGACAGAGTCACTCCCGACTCACCTTCCAACTGTAGACAAGGACCTACCCATCTGCATGGCAGCCTACAATGGAGATATTGACAGGTATGGTCGCCTCAGACGACCAAAGATGGTCGAGGGAGAGCCTCAGTGTTGCGTTCGCGGCATCTACCACAACACCATGTTTGCGATATGGTGGTCGAAGCAGACTCTGCCAGCAGATGACGAAGGCGCTCTCTCCAAAGCCATCTGCGCACGCTTCATCATGAACAACGTCCTCTCCAAAGTCTCCTCCGACAACTTACCCTACCTGATTTGGTACCCTACCGTCGCGGCGCCAACGACCTACCGCAAAGTCGCCCAGATTGTACCTCAGACAATCCCACAAGTCTTGAGGGCTTGCATCGTCGCCGACTACGTTGACCTCTTCGACGAGCTGTCCACAGACGCAATACCCGACGATGCCATCCTGAAAGAAGCTGCACTAAGCCCCAATCGACACTACGAGCAGGCTCTCCTGGCTCGAGTTGCTGTCGCGGGAAAGCGGAAGATCGCGCCGTACGAAGAATGGAAGCTTGGCACTCATCGCGAGCTAAACGGCTCCGCCATAGATGTCCCCATGTCAAGGGTCTGGCTCGCACCTTCGACCCATCCCTATACTCTTTACAACGTTCATAGGGGCGATGTGAGTAGGCTGGAGCTGTTGGCGTGTTTGCCTGAAGAGTGGAGGATTGGAGTCGATGACGAGGATACTGAGAAGGATGTCGACTACATCGATCATCCTTTGGAGTTGAACGTGTAAAATGGCATGGGCAGAAAGCGAGTGATTCGGCAGGAGAGGATTCATATTCTCAGTTGCTTAAATCGGGTTCCGCTGGGCTAGTAGGCCAGAGGTTGTGGTAATCACGGCTGGAGGTTCGCTACGAGCAGGAGTGTGTATGCTCAAAATTAGAGGTAGTCAGCGTGTTAGAAGGGGCCACCATGAAACAAATGAGACTCTGTCCCACTCTCATCGTCTGTGCTCAATGTAGCGATCACGTCTACATTGGAGGCCCAAAGTTGAGCTACCATGGGAGCTGCAACGGCGTCGGCAGCTTGTCCTTCGGTCCTAAAGTTGGCTCTGCAGTACCAATATCACTGCAAACAAGTCAGCACCAGCCTCCTAAACATTCATTCTCGTATGACATACCCAGGTCCCCTCGGTGCCCAGTACTGCCCAGTCTTGCTAATATCAAACGTCTCAATCCACTCAACCAAACTGCCCGCACTAACATCAGGAGTAACAGCACCACCCACATCCCAAAACTTATCGAAGCCCACGCCCTTCGTCATCTCCGTCCGCATGAAAGCAGGATGCACCAGACCGACAGCCACACCGGCGTCCTTGAGATCGAAACTGAGTAACTTGCCAACCATGTTCAAGGCCGCTTTCGAGGCGTGATGGCCGTACATGCCGCCACCCTCGCTCTCGTGGCGGAGAGTGATACTGCCTGCTTCGGAGGAGACGAGGATAAGTTTCGTGCCTTCCTTCAGCAAGCCAGCTTTGTGCAAGGCATGAGTGATGAAGACAGGTCCAATGGCCGAAGTCTTGTACATCGTAACTTCGGCATCGAATCTCGGCTCGTCGAAGGACTCCTTTCCGAAGTAGCCGGCTGAAATGATCACGATGTCTTGGGCCTGTCCTTTGAGGCCTTCAGCGATTTTGGAGCCTGCATCCTCCTCGGCTACGTCGATGCGGCTGATCCATTTGATGCTGCTGGGGGCGTCTTTTGGTGTGCTCGAGCGAGCTGTGCCGGTGACGGTGTCGCCTTTCTCAGCGTATTGCTTGACCAGTTCGTAGCCTAGGCCTCGGGTGGCGCCCACGACTAGGACGTTCGGCATTTTGGAGTTGGTGTTGATCTGCGTTCGGAACTGTTGCCATCTTTGCTGCAGTCTCGATACGGCGCACGTTGACGTGATTGGGGTGACGTCGATGGGACGTTGCTCGCGACTGCCGATGTTCTCCCGCTCGGTCTCGGTTTATCCACACTCAGCCCGCAGAGTTCCCCCACCGGAAGCTCAATGTGGTCAGCCTCGCCACTCGGCGTCAGCAAGGATTGGAAGGAGCGAAGGAGCGCAGTGTGGAAAGCAGGGTACAGTAGGCGTGACCCTCATGCGACGGCCCAGTCTGTAGACATCAACATAGTAACTGCTGGTCGCAAAGCACAACACAACACAACACAACACAACACAACACAACACAACTTCACCATGGGTACGCTAGACACAGCCTTGCGACCAAAACTCCAGCTAACAGTCATGTCCAGGTCTCACACCAGTGCACTTCTTCTCACACGGCTCGACAATGATGCTGGGCGAAGAGTCCACATCGGGCGACTACTGGAAGAAATGCGGCGACGAAGCGCTCGCCAACAACATCAAAGGCGTAATCATAATGGGGGCCCACTGGGACGCAACAGGGGACGCAATTGAAGTCTCCATGAATCCCACACCAGGAAAGTCCCCCGTAGCATACGTCCACCCATCCAAATACGTCGACTATAGACTCGAACCGGATCTCAAGAACGGCGAACGGGTCCTGAAGACGTTGGAATCAGCGGGCTTCAATGTGCGGCCGAACGATAAATTCGAGTGGATCCACGATACGTTCTTGATTCTCATTAGGATGTTTCCGAATGGGTGTCCTCCAACCACGATCATCTCCATGAACGCCCGTTTCGACCCTCACTTCCACATGCGAGTCGGGAGCACGATTCGTCCTTTCCGCAAGGAAGGGTACCTCGTCGTTGGCACGGGCGGCGCTGTCCACAATCTCTATCGGAATGTGTGGTGGCCGATGTTGATGTACCGTAATAACTTCGCGCAGCCTACACCACCTGAAGGCTGGTCGCTGGAGTTCAGACAGAGCGTTGAGGATGTGATGAGCAACAACCGGGGTCCGGCGCTGAGGAGGGCGATCACGAGGCTGATGAAGCATCCGCAGTACAGAGATGCTCATGCTACTGATGACCATTTCATGGCGGCCTGTTTTGTTGCGGGAGCAGCGGGGGATTGGGAAGATGAGAAGGAGGAGAAGGGGCGGTTGGGTGCTGAGACGTGGGAGTTGACGAATATGTGTAATAGTCAGTTTACGATTGGGAGTTGGGGGAGGGCTGTGGCGGCTCATTGATTGGACTCTCCTGGCGTTTGTATCACTTTGCTAAGAAGTCGAGCAGCGCGGTGTCTTGTCTATCAATGGTGATTGTTTCCATGTTGTAATCGACGATGCAAATGCTAATTGCGTCTACGAGTCTCATGTTCCTTTCCATGCCCGAGAGCAAGCTTTTTGTATGGTTTTACCAGTAGTAATTCAACCAACTTAGATTACTGAGGATGTGTATCATCATTTGATGGAATGAGAAAGATCATGGAAGATACGTGAAGTCTCCACCATGCTTGGAGCTTGCCATTGCAAGGGAAACTAACACATGCGGTACGTACAGATGTCTCAGATCTTAGAACAGTCTGAAACATTCAAAAGCATAAGCATTGACACTACATATGTACATTCACAACGCTCAATGCATCGCTTTCAAATCGCTCAACAGCAAATCACCTTTGAAATTAACAAATTCAAGCCCCGTATTCTACTTCCCTCCCGCGGCCAGATGCTGCCTCAACTGGTCCTTCGAATGCTCGTACTCATCATGAGCGAAGTTGTACTCAATGAAGCCTGCTGTAATGTCAGTTTGTGCCAAAAACAAGCGATACATCTTCAAGCTCACTCATGAAGTTTGTCTTGTCGTCACTTGATGCCGAGCCACCGTCGCCAGTGATGCGGGTGTTCTGCTGGATGGTATGTGCTCTCTCGTATCGGCACCTCTCATAGAGTTGCAAGCGCTCCGGTATCGCACCCTTGGGGGTGCCGAGTGGTAAGACAGTAGCTAAAGAGACTCCGTCTTCGATTGCTTGTGCGGCTCCCTGGCCTTGGTCTGTGGTATGTAAGATGGGTTTCATTTGCTTCATGGCGAGAATCTAGAGCCTTACACGGCAAGAAAGGATGCGCTGCATCACCCAATAGAGCGAGCTTGTTGTTCACCCAAGCTGGCATCTTCTCCAGATCGAGCAAATTCCAGACTTTCAGATTCTCCTCCTCAGCCATGCTCAAAAATGCAAGGACCGAGGGTGCAAAATCTTTGTAGATCTGCAACATTCGCTCCTTGTCTCCAGTCGTCTGCCACGCCCCTGAAGAGCCAGCAACGTCGTGGGCGGATTCATGGCTGGGGTGCAAGATAACGAAGTTCATCAATGACCCCCCTTTGCAAGGGTACATGACGATCTTCTTCGACCCCTTCGTCCACATGACCTCGTAGCCTGGCTTTGAGACGTAACGCGCGGTAAGGGGGTTGGCGGCCAGTTTCGAGGTTGGGACGAGGATTCTGTAGGCGCTCTTTCCAGAGTCGAAAGGCATCAGATCACCGCCTGGTATGGCTTTCCGCGTACGTGAGTGAACGCCGTCGGCGCCAATGATAAGGTCGCCTTGGGCCTCGAAGCCGTCCTCGAAGACTAGTCGTGCGGTATCTGGTTCTGCGTATTGAATTCGCTTTCCGAGGTGCAGTCGAGCTGGCTCTCCATCCCCCTCTGGACCAATAGCGATACGTCTTAACGCAGTGTGAAGGGCTTGACGATGTACCAGATGCCACGGATGACCCCAAGTCTCCTCTGAATGGCCGGTGAAGATGCTTTCCAGGAACTCGCCTTCTGCCGAGTAGTTGTCGTTTCCAAGGAACTCAACGGCTCCAATGTCTTGAGCCTTCAAGCCAAGTCTTCTCAAGAGTCCGTTGCAGTTTGGTGCTAGATGGACTGCAGCTCCAGTCTCGTGCGAGAAGCTGGACTGTTCGAATATCTCGACGCGGTGGCCAGCTCGGCGGAGCGCGATTGCTGCTGTGAGTCCCCCGACGCCGCCTCCTGCAATCAAGATATGGAGAGGAGCTGCTGAAGTCATGTCGAGTTCTCTTGCGGCTGCTTCAGGAACTGTGACTGCGGTGGATATTGTTGTTGTGTGGCTCCTTTAGTGGTGGCACTGATTGAGGCCATCTTAAAGGAATCTGTCTCGAGGCCTGAATAGATGATCTCATCGTCTTCGGCCATCACCCACGGCGGCGAGGCGAATGCGAGCATTGTATGCATGGGTTCAGGGCCATCACTGGCAATCAATTTGCATGAACATCGGCTAAGAATGTTCACCGAACAATGGTTCTGTAGCCGGTGGGATTTCAGTTCGGACTCGGTTCAAACACGCCAAATTTACGCGGTGGAGGCTGAGTCACGCCTTCCGTGTGGGTGAATGGATGTCTGGACAGCAGTCGCCCCAGCACCATCAACTCTCCTGTGTGATGGCCATCTCGTCGCTGCAGAGTGGTCTAAAGAGGTTCGTGATCCGAATTACGTCTTCGCATCGGTACTTTGGAGCTGCACACGTCCGTCCACGCGTGCACTCAAAAATGATGGAGCCCCCGTGAGCGTCTGCCAACCTCACACTACTGTCCCAATCACACACTCTGTCTGTGTTTACCTATTTCCAAGATGCCAAACCAGATTCAAGATCTCCACACTGTGGATGAGAGTTCATTCCCATATGTCTTCGAGCAGAATGCAACTGTTCCGCTCAAGTCGTCTGAAGGGCTTGTACGAGTGAATGTTTACCGCCCAAAGACAGACAAGAAGGTGCCCGTTTTGGTCACCTATGGGCCGTACGGTAAAGACATACCGTATGCTGAGTGAGTGCAATCTGACCATTGCCCTGCGACCAAGCTTATATCCTCCCATAGCTTTCATCCAAAATCATTCTCCGAGTTGAACCCTCAACAGAAGTCTCAGCACTCAGCATGGGAAACACCAGATCCTGCATATTGGACGAGTCAGGGCTACGCCGTCGTCCGCGCAGATGAAAGAGGCACGGGACAGAGTCCGGGGTTCCTCGATACCATGTCGAAGGGTACCTCCGAGGCGTTCTTTGAAGTCGTCGAGTGGTGCGCCGAACAGCTTTGGTCCTCTGGCAAAGTCGGCATCCTAGGCATTTCGTACTATGCTGGCACTCAATGGCGCGTGGCAGCTCGCCAGCCGAAAGGACTTTCATGCATTATCCCTTGGGAGGGCATGAGCGACTACTACAGGGATCGCTGCCGACATGGAGGTATTCTGAGCAATACATTTATCTCCTTTTGGTGGAATCGTCAGGTTGTGTCGAATCAGTACGGACGGCCAGGCCGGAAAGCTGCGAATTGGGGGCCGGACACGATTGAGGGGGATTTGAGTGAGGAAGAGAGGGCTGCAAACCGTCAGGATCAGACGATTGATAACGAGAAGTATCATTACAGGGATGAGCACTATTATGCCAGCAAAGAGTTCAACCTCGCCGAAATCAAGGTTCCAGTGCTGTCTGTAGCAAACTGGGGTGGTATCTTGCTGCACTTGCGTGGCAACGTTCAGGGTTATCTAGGTGCTGGCAGCGACTTGAAGTATCTGCGGTTCATCACTGGACGACACGACTTGCCTTTCTACTACGAGGAAGAAGTCGAGCTACAGAAGAGTTTCCTGGACGCATTCCTCAAGGGCGAAGACCGTGTTGGTTGGTCAGAAAAGGGCAAGCTTCCACCGGTCGACTTGGTCCTGCGCAAAGGCGACGTCGGCTTCAACGACGCCCAAGCAGAGAAGGCATACCAGAGGAGGACAGAGAACGAGTGGCCAATTTCACGGACACAGTACACTCGATACTATCTCCATCCAGACAAGAGTCTGTCGTCTTCGGGCCCGTCCGGCGAACAGAAGGCACTCTCGTACAAGGCCTTGGGTACCATGGAATCTCCTCAGACCATCCAGTTCGCAACTCCATCCTTCGAAGCGGAGACAGAGGTGACGGGTCATATCGTCGCTCATCTAGCCGTCTCCTGCTCTAGCAGCGCCGCCGATCAAAGCCCACCATCCGATATCGACCTCTTCATAACTCTTCGCTATATCTCGCCGGAGGGCAAAGAAGTCTACTACACCGGCACAGCAGGCGATCCCGTTCCCTTGACCAAAGGTTGGCTGAGAACAAGCTTGCGAAAATTCGACGACCAGCACCCTCGCCATAGGGAGTGGCTGCCACACCGAGAGTATCGCCAGACCGATGTCCAAGAAGTCAAGCCGGATACTGTATATGATGTGGATGTGGAAGTCTGGCCGACAAATGTAGTTGTTGAGAAGGGAGGGAAGCTCGTGTTTGAGGTTTCGAGTGGTGACACTCAAGGCTGTGGGCTTTTCGAGCATACTTCTCCTGCTGACAGGTATGTGGTCTCTACTTTCTCTCAACCTTGTTCCTAGACTGACTCTTGACAGATCGGAGAAAGTGTTCGCAGGCGTAAACAGCCTTCACTTTGGAGGCGGGCACGAGAATTATGTCGTCTTGCCCATCATCCCGCCGAAATAAATTGACCTTCAGATTCACCTGTGAAGATTAGTAGCCTTAGAATGAGTATAGATTTTGCATCGCTCCAAAACGGTCTCCAACACTCATTCCCGATCTTATCTGTTAGCAGGCACCATCGCAGCAACGAAGCTCTCTCGCCGCTATCGGCCAACTGACTGGCCGAGCGGGCGACCTCACCTTTAGTAGGTAGGACATATATGATACATGAATTCAATATTATCCCCACGTCCTGAGGGAAGTCCACGCCATTCGACGCACGTCCAGCAAGTTTCTGATCAGGCTGTCCTAGGGGAAAATCACACTTCAACCTCCCAACTGTAGACCGTCCCAGATCACCTACTACAACTCCCTAACAATGACCACAACAGCAATGGACCCCACAACGAGCAAGACCCGCCTGCGCCTCTCTCTCGAACGCGCCGCTGCAGGAGGCGCCCCTTCCATAGGACAATGGCTCGAGTTCCCCGGCTACACTCTCGCCAGAACTGTCGCCTCCCTCCCGGGCGTCGACTGGGTCCTCATCGACTGCGAGCACGGCAACATCGACGATGCGGCGATGTATCACTCCGTTGCGGCTGTGGTGGCCGCGGGAGCGAGTCCGATTGTGAGGATCGCCGGGAGTGAGAATTGGATGGTGAAGAGGGCGTTAGATGCTGGAGGTAGGTGATAGGTGATGAGCCTGTTTGTGTGGGTGGCGAGGCTGACGGAATGTTTATCCCATGGAATAATGGTGCCAATGGTGGAGACTGCTGTAAGCATGCCTGCCTCTTTCCCAATTCCATAGTCGGAGACTGACTTCTGGGGATGGGGATAGGAACAAGCAGCCCAAGTCGCCCGCTTCGCCCACTATCCCAGCAAAGACTTCCCCTCCGCAACCCGAGGCCAAGGCGGACTTTTCGCACCCCCAAACTTCTCCCTCGACCCCAAATCCTACGCCCTCACCGCCAACGCCCTCATCACAATCATAGTCCAAATCGAAACCCGCACAGGCGTCACCAACGCCGCTGCCATAGCCTCCAGGCCCGGCATCGACGCGCTCTTCATCGGCCCCAACGACCTCGCCTCCAGCATGGGCCACTTCGCTTTCGACCACGCCCAGATCCCCGAAGTGCAGGAAGCTGGGAAGACGGTTCTGGCGGCGGCGAAGAAGGCGGGGAAGTTTGCGGGGTATTTCTCGTTGGGTGCGGAGGATGCGGCGAGGAGGGTGAGGGAGGGGTGGGAGTTTGTTAATTGTGGGGCGGATCTTGTGGCGATTACGAGTTGGATGGGGGCGGAGATGGGGAGGTTGAGGGGTTTGGTGGAGGGGATGGGGTCGGCGTGAGAGGGGGGAGGTGCTGCTTTTGGTTGTGGATAGAGGTAGATCGTAGAGACTTGGTCAGCGGGGCTCGTTGGGTATGAGTTTTTCTTATCGACTTTTTGCGGTATCGTACTCGGTTGTGGCATCCAATGCAAGCACCGTAGGAGCAGACTCCTTCTGATATAGAGAGAACATCCGAAAGGATGGATTGTTGCAACCTTGCTCGTTTCTGTCTACTCTTAGGTACATCACCTCATTCTCGTGCCATCGTCAAGTCATAGTCCCTGCTATCGTTACACTCGTGGATATCTTAGCAAACTCCGTAAAGCACAAAGTCTTCGCCCGTTCCTTAGAACAACAAGTCGCCCAGAAGCAGGCCACCCAACAGACCGCCTCCAATACCTGCAGCCAGTGGAAGCCCGTATCCGCCTCCGTAGCCTGGTCTGCCGTACGGTTGCTGGGGTCTGATGTAGCGGGCATTTGGTGTTGAGTAGATACCGGGCCCTCCTTGCGGACCACGATACGGGTTGTATCCATAGCCACCGCCATTGTATCCATATCCACCTCCGTATCCGCCACCATAGCCATATCCAGCAGCAGGAGGCGCAGGCGGTTCAACATACACGTTTTTCCCATCCCTGTCCTTGCCCAGGTACTGTGGCTGGCCCGTCTGCATCGCCTGCGCCATAGCCTGCCTCACCCGCATATGTTGCTCGTACATCTTCTGCTCTTGCTCCGCCCTAACTTTCCGGTCTTGCACGCGCTCTTCATGTGACATGCCAGTGAGCTTGTCTTTGAGCTTGCGCCCAAATGTTCGATCGGCTGCTTTGCCTTTGCCGTCGGGACGTGGTGGGAGCTCGGGGTGTGCGGATGAGGAGGAGGATGCAGCCGCTGCGGAGTGGTGATGGTCATCATCGTCGTCTGAATGTGCCGCTATTATATCCTCTTTCGAGGGTGTGTGCTTGCCTCTGTTCATGCTGTCCTGTTCTATCCGTTCGCGCTCCTCGGTTGAAAGCGTGCTGAGGTATTCCTAAGCGTTGTTAGTCTTTGATCGTGCGGCCCGATCGCGATGTACTGACTTCGGAATCGTAAGGGTGAACCCATTGGCTCTTGGGTGGATCTTTGGTAATGTCCACGAAGAACTGGTGATCTGGAAACAACGTCAATGAATGTACTATCCCTTTGCATGGATCGTCGACGTACGTGCTTTGTCGTCGTACGATCTCACCCAGCCTTCTGGCAGTGGGCGCATTTCGTCTTCCATCGACCGCCGGTAATCTGCAGGTATGCCATTCTTGCCACTAGATGATGCGCCTGGTACGTTCAGATGCGATCCGGTATTTTGACTCGAGCTGGCGCCTGCTGCCGGTCTTGAGGAACTGCTCGATGATCCGGTCGCTTGCGCATATGATGGAGGGGCTTCGTTCGGTATTTCGTTTGACGCCATGTTGTTCGTAGGTGGTGGTTGTGTGGCGATTGTCGAAGGAGGAGGTTGTTATACCGGGAAAGGCTTGCGTGAATAGAAGGGCAAAGAAAAGGTGGCGTTGTGGCAGAGCAGCAGTGATGATTGAAGAGAAGTGGTCGAGAGCTTCGCTTGCTGATCAATACATGACGTTGCACAGCCGAGTCGGCTCTTTGTCTTCCGGCGGCGAACACCTCACCTCTTCTCGTTTAGCCACAACAACACCACTCTTCGATTTGTATTTAAGGGCCTAGCAGATGGTAAGTTTGATACAACTTGTCGGTCAGACAGTTGAGCGACTTCCTCTCTCGGCGTGGCTTCTGAGCGACGATGTGAGGCTCAGCCTGATCAAGATCTTGCGGCCGCAAGCAGGAATTCCCTGGGATCTTACCCGGCGCACCACTACGTTATAGTATCCTGGGACAGAGGCGTGTATGATATGGCGACGGCTACGTATTCGCACGTACTGCTGCAATTGTGGTGATGTGTTAGCGTAGTGCATAGTAATATGCGTCGCGCCCATTTCGCACTCGGCTTCGGACGTGTCCTTCCCTTACGAATGCGACTCCAACCTCACCTGCATTGAATTGGCCAACTCGACCAGGACTGTTCGTGAGACCAAATCATCCAACTTGGCACTTACAAATGGGCAGCCAACGATCCGAATCACCAAGCTCTCGATCAGTCAGTCATTGCTGGGGTTGCGAGAACTGGGGAAGCACCGCGCCGAGCTAGGAACATCGATCAATTGAGACAGCTCTTCCCCGTACTTGGTCAAGGATGTCGAAGTCAAAAGCCTTGTCAAGGTTCCGCGATGTCGGAACTGGCTCGCGTGCATCCGCGGGAACTGAACGATGCGCCACGCACTAACAGCAGCCTCGAATCCTTCAGAATGTCATATGAAAGGAGCCGATAGCATGTGAAAGCAGAAGACGACATGCACTTCAATATACCGAGTCTCTTCGTGACGACAATACACTACGGACATCAAACAGGCACAAAGCTTAGCCCTCTAATCGATCCGGGGCAGCCGAATCACTTTACATGGACAGCGTTCCCTCATCTATAACATCCCCAACACAGGGAGCATGGCGCCAGGTACGAAGGGACGTCTCGGGATGTGCGTGCCAAGTGTATCCGAGTCCACTTACTTTCCCCAAGTGAAAGTGAAGTGAGATGCGCTTTCGTCAACGTTAGGCTTCCACCAAAACCGGTCTTGTGAGCACTTCACTTGGTGACGATGTGATATCAATCTTAACGACCTTCTGTCGCTTTTGAGATCCCCTAAGATCTGCCAACGATCGTGCTCGCGACGACTCGCCAACGCCATGCCTTCGTCCGGACAAACGGGGATTCTGCGGCTTTTCGCCTTTGCGGTGCTAATGATATCAATACTAGTCGGGATCGCGAAGGCGCAAGAGAACGTCGCAAAGGATCTACCAGAGTGCGCTGTAAGTCTGGTGAAATAGCAATCTTACATGCGCGGCGCTCTTTGTGGACGCTCGAGGCGCTAAGGGACGGGAAAGGCTGACATGTCATACAGAAACACTGCATTGGCGAAGGGCTTTCAATATCTGGCTGCAACGAGACTGACATAACCTGTCTCTGCACCAGCCCAGCCTTCCAAGCCAATACTACCACATGCATTACCACCAGCTGCAGCATCAAAGACATTCTTGGTATGGCGAACAATATCACGTCCCACAAGACATTCAGCTCATATCCAATATAGCGGCCACCGATTACAACCAGGCAGCATGCGGTGTTCCCCCTCGCGACGACTCCTCGATCACGAAAAAGGTGACTTGGACCCTCTTCACCACCGCACTCATCTCAGTAATCGGGCGCTTCGTCTACCGCCACCCGTACATGAAAGGCAACGGCTACGGTTTCGACGACTGGATTCTCCTCTTGGCCATGTCGATCATGATCCCGCAACAAGCTCTCCTCTCCGTCATGCTCGACCAAGGCCTCGGCCGCGACATCTGGACGCTCGAACCCAACGCAATTACCAGGATCCTCTACTACTTCTGGATCTCCGAATACTTCTACAACTTCGTCATGTGCCTCGAGAAAATCTCCATCCTGCTCATGTACCTGCGCATCTGGACGGCCATCAGCGTCGACGCCGCACGCTTCCGGTTGATCTGCTTCATCCTCCTCGGGATCCTCTCCACCACAGCAATCACCATGACCATCGTGGTCACCTTCCAATGCACGCCGATCGACTACGCCTGGCACCGCTGGGACGGCGAGCACAACGGCTCCTGCATCAACACCAACGCCATGATCTACACCGGCGCCGCGCTCAACATTTCCTACGACCTCAGCGTGTACTGCCTCCCCATCCCCCGGCTCTTCAAAACGCAAATGTCCACGCGCAAGAAATGGGGCATCGCCGTGATCTTCCTCTGCAGTCTCTTCGCCACTGTGTGCTCCATCATCCGCCTACAGAGCCTGCTCAAATTCGGCAGGTCCGCAAACGCCACCTGGGATTACAACCTCCCCGCGCTCTGGAGCGCCGTTGAATGCCACGTCACCGCCGTCTGCGCCTGCATGCCCGCTCTCGCGGGGGTGATCAAGCGCGCCTGGGGCAAGACCTTCGGCAGTCTCACGCGCTCGCCCTCTGGTCCCTCGAGCGGTGGAAACGACACGATCGGCTCGCGCAGCCTCCCGCGCCCTCGAGGCCAGCTCTTCGACGAGGAGGACGATGGATTGGAATTGTCACGTCTGCGCTCTACCGCCGGGTCGATCGGAGAGACTCGCACGGATAGTGTGCATGTGATGCCGAAGAGCGAGGGGGGTGAGAATGGGAAGGCGTGGGAGGATGGGAGGCGGACGCCGGGGGAGCAGCAGGCGGAGCATGTGGAGCGGTCTTGGTTGGAGTTGGAGGATGGGAGGTAGGAGGAGAAAGTTTACTTGTAATTTACGCCGGGCATGAGCGCATGAATATCACTTTTCGGGTCCTGGGAGCTTGTTGGCCCCTGAGCTTGCAAGTGATTAAACCTCACTTCACGACTGTCTCCACGAAATACGAATACCTTCAAGCCGACTACGAATACAGCTTTCTCATCGGCTGCATAGCCTTTCGTAAAGTAACGGGGATAGCATCGAAAACAACCTAGGTCTGTTTGTTCCCACCTCCCCTATATGCCCTCTACTTGGCCTTTGCGCAGCCTTTCTCCCAACAACATAACCTCACCTTGTCAAAATCCCCGACAAATATCCCTACATTTCAACAGACTCCCCATTCGACTCTTCTCTACCTCGCACAGTCGGACGTAAAGTAATGGGGATCTCATCGACATTAGTTCCAGAGTTGATCGATCATAACTGCTTGCTTAGCTAGATCTGATTCTATCTCCAGCTCTCTGCAAAACATTTCTTAAGTGCACAGCCCTCCCCTCCCCTCCGCGTGTGGCAAATGCTCATTTCCAGACCTGGTTGAACAGAGTTGGAGCGCTCTCCCCTTGTTGTGTGTCAGAAGAGTTCGCTTAACGTTGATGGAAGAAGCTCACGAGGATAAAGAGTTATGTACACTGCGTGCGCCAGCTGGGAGCTCTGTTGCTCACGACGTCAAACTCAACCCCGACTCTCATCGTAGATAGACAGGACCATCGCGCCTGGTGGAAGCCCAGCTGGCTGCTGGCTGAGGATCTTGCTTGTCGTTGTCGACGTGTACGAACAAGACCGCACACAGCGGTCTTGATGTGGTTGTCAGATGTTGTTGGAACGTCGAAAGACAGAAAGAAGTCGAATCTTAAATATGTCCAACTACCTGCTACCTCAGCCTCAGGCTCAAAATAGGGGTCATCACGTGCATCAGTCCTTCATCGAACTACATCAGAATCGAGTCATCATCACTCCGTCCCCTTCTTTTCCACAACACCGGCTCCGGACTTGCAAGCAAAAGCAGACAGCTCTGCCCGCAAAGCCGCCAAGACTGTCTGCTTTTGGTTGCAACCCCCTTTGACCGGGCAAGAAGATCTCGCAGCGGGCCCGGAGCCAGCTACCCCGACGACTACTATCATACTCTGCGTGCGTCGCCCGTGCGAGATATCAACGCCTCAGCGCGAGCGCTCTGCTCAGACAACAGACAGGTCCAACCAGCCGCTTGAGATGCACGGCGCCGCTGAGCCGGCGGATGAGGTCCATGTCGCAAGTGGAAGCAGTCACCTTCTGAATGAAGTCTTAAATACGACTGAGGCCACCACCCAAATGGGAGCTTCTCCATCCAGGAGCCACGTCCGAGCTGCATGTGAAGAAAGCCTACACCACCTATTGAAGAACTCCTATCCCCTCTCTCCTTCTACCCCAGACAACAACAAGCAACACCCTGTACACCGTCTTTCCTCGACGGTATCAGCGACGTCGAGACCGCCGCCAGGTATCAGCGCTTCTCGCGCTTCTCGCGCTTCGAAAGGGAAGTGAAGAAGGCTCTCGCCTGAAGTCGACGCATGCTGTTTCCATTGAACGGACGTGGACTGCATGTCTGACATTCTGTATGGCAGCGTAGTCGAAGGCGGAGATTAGGAGAGCCTCCAGCATCCGCATGATCACCTCGCTTGCTTGATAATTGCGGTGTATTCGAGCACTGGATACCGCATCGCGCTCTCTCACTAGCGAAGGCTATAATAGCCTGCTAGAACATCCCCATCTCTTTGCAGCTGACCGTGCTCACGTTCCCCGCTGAAAGAAGGCGGTCTTCTCTCACGAAGTGGAGGATGAGGGGGAAACTTATGAGCGCTCAGAAGCGGAAACGGAATCAAACTTACCTGGACTCCTCTCCTCACCTCGAGAACACCACCCAACACATCACTTTACGTTTTCATTCATATAAAACATATACCTCATATTCCCCAAGTACCACCTCAAACTCTCCCCCGCAAGTCCCTACAACTCATCATGCACCAAGTCCTCCTCATCCTCCTCCTCCTCCACCGGCACAACCACCTCCTCCCCCTTCTCCTTCTTCTCCTTCTCCTTCGCCAACTTCTCCTTCACAAAAGCCGGCATCTCGCCCTTTCCCCCAGTACCCGCACCCGCACCGCCCTTCCCACCCATCAAATTCCCCATAGCCCCCTGCATAACCCCCTCCAACTTCCCCCCCTTAATCGGCCTCTTCTCCATCGCCGCCTTACAAGGCTTCGGAGGCGAAGGTCGACTCTCGTCGCGAACGACGCTCCCGGCAACAGTATACTTCGCATTCCCACTAAAGAACCCCACCCAATGCGCCAACGTCTCCTGGACCTTCGCCTCCGCCTCTTCCTTATCACTCACCCGCCTCTTCGCCTTCTCCTTATCCGTCACGCTCCCAAACCGCTCCACGCTCTTCTTCGCCATCCCCGCCAGCATATCCAGCGGCATGCCGCCCAGATCCAGATCCTCCGCCTCCTGGCCCGCCGCGATCGTCTCGAGGGACTCGTCCATCCATTTGGGGAGGAACATGGCCTCGACCCCGTCCAGCCGCCATGTGAACTGCTCGTCCTCGTCCCAGCACTCGGTGATCCACGCGCGCGTGGCGTCCTTGCCGACGAAGTGGTGGTAGTGGCCGCCCGGGCCGTAGAAGGCCGGGCTGGCGGAGACGTCGAAGATGGTGCCGTTGATGCCGAGATAGATGGGTTTATCTGGGTCCGTGCCGTCGTAGGCTTTCAGCTCTTCTTCGGTGAGTTGCAAGTCGCCGCCGGTTGGTGTTTCTGCGGCGGCGGCGCCGAAGAGCGGGATGGAGGGTTTGTTCAGGAAGCGGTCGAGGAGCGGGTAGTGCGTGTTGATGTAGGTGGAGAAGGGCCCGCGCTCGCGGTTGTCGAGTTTGTAGTAGAAGAGGGAGCCGGTGAGGAGGGAGAGGAAGGCGATGAGGGTGAGGACTACGGAGAGGGAAGGTTCGAGGTCGGGAGTTTCATTGCGGCGTTGCTTCGATTTGGGGTGGTCGTCTTCTGGAGGTGTTGTTCTCGCAGCTGGCCTGCGTTCGCGAAGGTGGGCCATCTTCTCTACACTCTCGAGTAGTAGTAGGCAATCAGGCAAGATCGAAATGTACAGAACAAAAGAACAAGTCCCGTCCCACCTACACAAGAACAACCGAACGCACCAACCAGCCGGCAGGTATTAGTTAGTTCGATGATGCAAGCTGTCCTATCGCCATTAACCTTTTGGCGGGCGGACGATCAGATCGATTGGAAGTGTTCAAAGTGGGGGACCAGGGAGCTAGAACGAAGCTGTCGCTTGCCGAGGATGCACTCGCCAAAAGTGGCTGGGCAAGCTGGGCTGCTCCGTGGCCTGCTCTCTCTCTCGGATCTGGAGCGAGACGGCGAGCTTTAGGCGAATGCCCCAGGTGGGAGATATTGCGGTATAAGAATGGCTAAGGGGTAGACAGAGACAAAAGCTGTGATTTTGAGGGGAATGCTATCAGGATCAAAGACGGGTTGAATACGACCACCGTTTGAGAGAAAACCCGCAGCGCAACGGCCCCCTCAGCCCGATGCATGGACCAGCCTTCTTCGTCGACAGCCTGAGTCAACCTCAGCAGTCTCTCCTATATATCAAGCCGTCGTCGACAATCGGTTTTGGAAAGATGCCACGTGGAAGAAAGACGAACTGTGAGATGTCGAGGACGTCATGCCGTCAGCATCATCAACGTTACATAACAGATGCAGCGTTGCATTTACTGCAATGAGCGACCAATGAGGAAACATGTCCAAATCCATCGCAAACTAAACACTTTCATTGCCTTGCTCCATATCACATAGCAAGTACTGTCTCGAAACAAACGCAATGCCGAAAACGCATCATGTGAATGCAGAAAAGACCACCATGCCGAAGTCGTTTCGTGCCCCAATCAAAGAATCCCTGCCAGCCAAAACATGCCAAACCTCCCCCACACACGCCACGTATCGTCTTGCTTCCAACTTAGCTGCGCGAAGAGATGACACCCTTCTCAATCACGCTGTCCTTGACACGTCCACTAGATCTCGTGCTCATCGACAGCGACGATGTAGAGCTCTCCCTCAGCGCAGAATCTCCACGATCCTTACGACCGCGGCGCTGTCTCTTGCGTACCGGCTCGAACGTCTCGTCGTCATCTTCTCCATTGACAGCTTTCTCTTGCGCCCGTGCCGTGCGAGTTCTCTTCGCGACAGGAGTGCTTCGCTGAACCCCACCAGGCTGGCCATCGGTCGGCTCCACAAACAAGCGCGACACCGAAGTCGCCATACCAAGCACCGCCTTCTGGAACCCGGAGTAGATGCGATCCTTCAGACTGCCACAAAAGCTGTTGCTACTGGGAGCCGGTGACGCTTGACGCTTGCGAGAGGTACGTTGCGAGCCGCCGGCAATAGTGTTGGAGTCTTCGAATGACTCGGGCTCAGCTTCTTCCTCGTCGTCGTCATCGCCAGCGGCCGTGCCTTTTTTTCGCTTGGGAATAGTCTGGAAAAGCGAGAGATATGGATCCTCATCCTCTGCACCGCCTTCAGCCTGCTCTTTAGCTGCATTTCGCTTGCCCTTGCTGCGGGTCGAGACTTTCGGCTTGACAGCGATTTCAGTGGCTTCAGTCACGTCTGTACCAGTCGTCTGCGCTTGGCTGTCGGCATTGGTTCCAGGAGACGTACTAGCCGAGCTGCTTTGTTCGGACTTCACAGGCTGCTCACCGGGCTCATCGAAGGCACTGAACAAACGATCAGGCGAGGACTGTCTTCCGCGGGGTGTTGACTGAGGCTGGGCAGCGGCAGGCGCAGGAGGTTGCACGCGCTTGATTTGCAGCAGAGGCTCAGCCTTTGGTGGAGCGGGCGCAGCCTGCGGGGGAGCTGGCTGGACCTGAGCTGGTGGAGCTGGTTGGACTTGCTGCTGAACGGGTTGAACGGGTTGAACTGGCTGAATTGGTTGAATTGGTTGAGCTGGAGCTTGCTGGTACTTCGCAGGAGTTGGCACAACTCTGAGAGGTGGTAAAGCTGGCGCGGGCGCAGATGGAGGTGCAGCTGCAGAGACAGGCGCTGTTGCTGGCGCATACTGCGGTGCGACAGGGCTGCCCTGATGAGGTCCAGTTTGGAAGACTGGCTTAGGAAGCTGAGCTATGCTGCTCGCGCGGCGCGGAGGCTTCTGCGTCAGCTGTTGGTCGTCAAGAATCCAGCCATCGCCGTTTGGCACAATGACTTGGTAGCTCGCCAACCACTTCTCCATAGGTTGATCAGCTCTCCAGTCCTTGGACTCTGGTGGCTGATCATTCGCTCGGCGTATGAGTTCTAGATGGCGTCCCACATGCTCCATTCTGTCATCCCAAGTGCCCTCTCCAGAGAACGTGCGATCGCAAAAGAGGCAGCAGCTCTCCTCTGGCGGGTGGCGCAAAGCCTTGTAGCATCGTGCGGCAGCCGTTTGCAGCAATTGCATGTCTTCGCCATCCTTTGACGATTTGGAGGGTGCGGGTAAGCCGGCAGTGGCGGGTGAAGTGGCCGACAGTGGATGCATTCGTCTCACATGCTGGATGAAGAGATCCTTTCGGTTGAAGTCGTTGGGCTTGCGATCGCCATTCTTGCACATGTCGCATCGCCAGAAGCCCATGCGCATGTGCTGGGTGTTGACGTGGCGCTTCCATTCGTTCTTGGAGCCGAAAGTGGAAGTGCAGCCGTAGATGCTGAGGGGGCAGGGGAACGAGCGATTTCCAGGCACGACTGAGCAGGCGACATTATTGTTGTTGGGAGTGCTGCCATTAGCAACATTGCTACTGTCAGTGGTGGTGTTAGCGCCGTTGGTGTCTTGCGACGGGAAGGTGTTGGCCGGTGGCATCTGGCCGGTGCTGGCGCGCTTAGCGGGTTTGGCAGGCGAATCCGGAGAATCGAGGGAGCGAGCTGATTGTGGGCGCCGACGCCGAATTACAGGCGAGGCTGCGGGATTCTGCTGCTGAAATTGATACGTGTGCTGCGGCGGGTTCTGGATGCTCTGGAAGGTGTACTGCGTGCCTTGATACTGAGATGGGCTGTGAGGTGGTGGGCCGGGAGGTGCGCCGGGGCCTGTGTAAGAGCGATAGGCACCAAAATGAACAGGCTGGTGAGCAAAGGCTTTCGACCCGTTGCGATCACCACGAGGGTCGGCGCCGCTCAGTTGGAAGACATGAGTGTGATGATTTGTGTGTTTGGTCACCGGCGGTGCAGGCGCAGGCTCGTGTCTGGGAGCAGCCCGGTCACTGTTGGGATGTCAGCAAGATGGCGACAGCTGGAAGCTGCTGCTCGCTGGTCGCTACAAACTCTTTGGGCGGCGGCGCAGCCGTGCTGTCGTCCGGAGTGACGAGCTGGTCGACGCGCATCGTTGGCGACGTGGATGTGGTAATCCGGGTGGTGATGTCGACGATGCGACGGCGGAGAGATGGTGGATGGGGTGTTGATGACGGAGCGACGAAGTTCAAAGCGAGGACATGAAGGGTTCAAGTTGTGCGCGGGCGGGGTTGAGAGCCTCGCGAAGCCAGCCGCTAGCGCTAACTTACCGGCCTTCCGATTTTCTATCGACACGAATGTACAGCCTTGCACTTTGATCTACTCGTTTCGATTCTTCTTTCACCTCGCAGACTCTCTCGAAGGCTTACACACCTTCTCAAATGCAACGCATCCCATCGCGACTACCTTGAAATATATTTGAAAGTCTGAGATGCCGTGATGCCGCTGCTGCAGACTCGACAAATCCAGTGGTGAGACAGACGGCTAGGCCTAGGCTGAGCCTCGTAATCGCACAGCCGATCATGACCAGTCTAGATCCACGTTTTGTCTCCAGAGGTGCGATGGAGTGGACGAGCATTGCGCGATCTTGACTACACGATACACTTTGAGCTATGCCAGCCGTGTTCCGATCTGCTCGAAAATTGCCTCACACGGTATTTGGACAAAAGAACTTGCTTATCGGCGGTATCGTATATACAGTGTGCAGCGCTTTTTGAGAAGTTGTTGCACGGTCTCTAGCTCTCTCAAACTCCAATTCCAAGCGCAAGACCTTCTATTGGTCGTCAAGGACATGCAGATACTTCTTCTCCTCCCGCTTCTCCTTCTCTGTCATGGGTGGCAAGTCGTAGTAAGACGAGCTTCGGTATCCTTGCTACGAGTTTGTCAGTACAAGTACTTTTTAACATGTTCAGCAGCATTCTTACCAGGTATCTGTAGGTGAAGGCCGCGATATCACCTGGCTCAATGTCCAAATCCTTGAATGTCTTTGCGTTCTTGTCGATGAATTGATCGAGGAACTCACGCTCAACCTCGTCTCTGCTACCAACAGGCCACCAGAGCAGACGATTGAGGACACCCATCAGCGGTGCCAGAATGAACTTGGGGAGATTGATATGTCGTCGGTCCTTGAAGATTTCTCGGTCTGCAAGCTCCGAGATCTCAGCCAAGCTGTACTGCTTGGGTCCGTAGAGCTCAAAAGTCTGGCCAGCGGTGCTGTCATCATAGCCAATGGCTTCCAAAGCTTTGCCGACGTCAATGCTGTGGACAGGCCAGAAGCGCTCCTGCATGTTGTTGGCGGTGATGATGTTGGAGGCCTTGGCCAGACGGTGCAGCAGACGATCCTCGAATCCGAAGACAGGTGCAGGACGGACAATGGTAGTTTCGGGGAAGATCTCACGAGCAATTTGCTCGCCACGCCATTTCGTCCTAAAGAACTCGGAGGGAGACTCTGGGTGGACGGAGTGGGAGGAGACGTGGATGAAGCGGTCCACATCGTACTTGGCAACAGCATTGGCGATTCTCCTCGTTCCCTCGCAGTGCACATCCTCCAAGTCGAAGTTCTTGGTCGGGTAATCACGTCCAACCAAGTTATAGACCATGTCTGAGTGTCGGACAGACTCGTCAATGGACTCCGTATTCCTCAAATCGTACTCGATGAAGACCACTCTTCCCAGATCGCCAGTCACTTTCAAATGTCTCTTTGCCATCTCCTCTCGGTATGGCACAACCACAGTGTTTCCAGCACGAGCCATGCGGTTCACAATGTATCGCCCCAGCTGACCCGTGGCGCCGAAGACGGTCACGGTATGTCCACCCAAGCTACTTCGACCACCAGGTATCCGGATAATTGGCTTGCCAGTGCGCGTGATGGCGATGTCCTGGAGGTTTCGGCGGCATTGTGAGGGCGCGAAGGCGGTCTTTGCGAGTTTGGTGGTGAAGGAGGTGTTGGGGCGGCAGAGCTGGCGCTGCAGAGCCATTGCGCTGGAGGGGATGCCAGCCATGGCCAGGGAGCGGAGAGGTGTGTCGGCGGGAGGTATGCGGCGGAGGCCTACTCCATTGAACAGCGCGAAGGAGGATGTATGGAGGTGCTTATGGCTGCTGCCCGTCATTCGCCGGTCGACTTGGCTCCGCGAAATGGATAATGGCCCAAGCTCACATCCGAAAGCGAAGGCGCGCCTTCGATTGCCTGCAACTCACTACCAACACCCACTGCATCACACGACAGCCCACTACCAACCACCACCACATACACACGACTCCCGTACCTCCAGAAAGAGCAGTCGAATCAACCTTTATACCACATCATCGCGAAATCGGCACCTCCGTCCAACATGGCGGACAACGAGAAGATCGCCAACTTCCTCCAGGACCAGCGAGACCAAGCCCCAGACGACCTCCAGCACTACTTCCTGAGCTTCGAGGACTACTGGGAGCGCAAGCTATGGCACGAACTGACCGACATCCTCGTCGATTACTACAACGAGTCCCAGAGCGCACCGCAGCGCATCCCCATCTTCAACAGCTTCATTAAGCCCTTCGCCGACAAGATCAACCAACTGAAGCTTGTGCGCATAGGACTTAGCACGTCAAAGCAGTGCAAAGGTGGGGAATATCCAGTAAAGATGTTGATGAGATAACATGTGTTGACAAGACGTATTAGATGACAACGAGCGCCTTACTTTCCTCTCCGCTCTGGCCAGCCGTGTAGACAAGCCAGCCTCCCAAGACGCATACGTCTACGCCCTCACAGCAGTCGCCAACACTCGGCTCAATCTCAGCCAAATCACCGAAGCACGTAAGGATCTTGACAAGTGCGAGTCTGTGCTCGACACCTTCGACTCAGTCGAGACCGAAGTCCACGCCAACTTCTACTGGGTGAGCGCCGTCTACTACCAGAGCCAGCACGAGTTCGCCAAATACTACCGTACCGCGCTCCTCTACCTCGCCTGCGTCGAGCTTTCAGATCTTCCCGAACAAGACCGCCAGCGCATCGCTTACGACCTCTCCATTGCCGCTCTTGTCAGCGAGAACATCTACAACTTCGGCGAGCTCCTTCTCCATCCTATCCTCGACAGTTTGAGCGACACCCAGAATGCTTGGCTCCGCGATCTGCTGTTTGCATTCAACCGCGGTGACTTGCAAGCATACAACATCCTCCAGCAGCATCTCGATGCAAACACGCTGTTGAAGGAGCACCAACAGTTCCTCTACCAGAAGATCTCGCTGTCGGCGCTGACCCAGCTTGTCTTCTCTCGTGCGCCACAAGATCGCAGCATGACATTCACGACCATCAGTCAAGAGACGAAGGTGCAGCTGGATGAGATTGAGCATTTGATCATGAAGGCGCTCAGTCTAGGACTTCTAAGGGGCAGCATCGACCAGGTCGCGGAGGTAGCTCGGATAACATGGGTGCAGCCCAAGGTGTTGGACAGGAGCGGCATTGAGGGTATGCGCGCCAGACTGCGTGAGTGGGACGGTGGTGTGGAGCGTCTGGGCAACTGGATCGAGGGAGTTGGTCACGACGTTTGGGCATCGTAGGGCCTGTCCAGCGGCGAGTGTCATCCCAACGGCAAGAGGCGCATGGAGGTGTGATATTCTCTGAGAGGGACAAGGAGTACTCGAAAAGCCAACCTAGCATAGCGAGGCGTTGGTATGGGCAGATACTTGCCTGAGGCAGCCACGAAAATGTGGGCCCTGCTGAACGAAGCTTTCGCAGCTTCGACGTCGCTTCATAGCCTGTAGCGAAATGACATGTATAAATACAATGAATCGAGCGAATGAACAATAAACCGAGCACTCAAGTACGACTCTCTGAGTAATTGACACTTACCATTCACTGCTAGGCGGCAACCTCTCTACAACTGCCTGATTCGGAGCCTAGCGCTGCCTTGCGCAAAGCGCCTTGCATAAAAGAAGCGGAGGACCAACTTCACCTCAAGAGTCTGAGCTGCGACTACAGGAAAACCCCAAAACTGCAGACACAAATTCACTCCAAGGGAAAAGAAGGACCAACAGCATGGCCAACCCACCTCTCTCCTTCAAATCTGTCCCCCTCTACGGCGGCGCCATCACAGCAGATCTCCCCTCAGACTTCCAAGACGTCAGGTACAGCACACACCCAACCCAACCCCTCTCTCCCCTCCCACTCAACCCCAACCCCTCTCAACTAACCTCTCACCAACAGCACAATCCGCCAAGTCCCCGACACGCAAGAAGTGCACCTCTCGTCCACAGGCGACACCTCCATCGTCTTCGACCTGCTCGAACGCGTAGACAAACCCACGGATGAGGAAGCTGTGAAATTCCATTTCGAGGATATCTTGGAGGATGAGATGGAGGGGGTGAGGGTTTGGGGTGGGGTGGAGGAGGTGCGGGTTCCTGATCTGCCGTAAGTTCAGACTTTTGTGGTGGGTGTGTTGGGGATGAGGGTGTTTACTGATCATGTGTTTTTCTTTAGGGGCGTGAAGGCGTTTACTATGTTTGCGACGTCCCCTCCCGGCGAGAAACAGCGCGGCCGGGCGCACGAGGCGGATTTCGTGGGGATTCTGTTGTTGGTTGTGCGATTGGAGGGGAAGGGGACGGATTTGGTGGTGGCGGTGAATGTGCCGCATGTAGAAGGGGAGGGAGGGTATGTGAGGGGAAGTGTGGATTTGGAAGGGGCGAAGATGGGGAGGTTGTTGGAGGAGGGGGAGGGGGTGAGGGAGAGGGTGAGGGAGTCGTTGAGGGTGGTGGATTGGGGGTTGTTTGGGGAGTGAGTGGTGAGGAAAGGAAGCTGGGAGGGAAGGCGTGCTTTCTTCGAGTGTTTCCGGGGGCTGGTAGAATAATCGCTCTTAGCATCAATCCGCATCTATAACGACCGGTCCTTCACCACCACCCAACTTCATCTCCCCCAACTCACCAGCCATATCATCCACACTCTTCCCGCTCCCCTCCTTCTCAGCACGATACTTCCTCCCCAACGCCTCCATAACCTCCTTATGACTCCTCCCCGGCATCCCCTTCTTCACCTCCGCAAAATGCACCTTCACGAACCCCGCATACCCCTTCCCGGGCGTCGCCGTCGTCCCCACCCCACCACCCCCACTGCTATTCTCCTTCCTCGGCACCGGCTTAACCTGCACCAACAACCCCCTACACCTCCCACACCTCTGCCTCCCGGGATCAATACTCTTCGAATGCCGCTTAAACTCCATCCCACACTCCCCCTCCTCCACACACCTCCACACATACTTATACTCAATCTCATAACTATGCTTCGTCGTAACCTCCACGCCCCTCTCCCCAAACGCCCCCGTGACCTGCCGTCCCCATTCTTTGAACTGCTTCCCGTGCGGTTGGTCTTTGACCCCGCTGATCATGAAGTTTGCGAGGTGGCAGAACTCGTGCGCGATGACGTTGAGGAGGCGGTGTTCGGCCGAGATGACTTTTGTGGCGAGTTCGATCGACGCGAAGTGTTTGTGCTGGAGGGTTTCGGAGGAGCGGGATTTGGTCGTTTCGCGGCGCCAGTTGGCGCGGCCGGCGGTGGAGTTTAAGGTGTTGGACCAGAGGAGTTGCACGCCGCCGGTGGAGGCGGAGAGGGATTGGATGCGGCCTTGGGTGATGGTTTGATCGAGTTCGTGCAGGAAGCTTTCCGCGAGGGCGACTTTGCGGGCGTTGAAGTCTTTGATTGCGGCGAGGTCGGCTTTGGTGCGTTTTGATGGGCTTTGGAGCAGTTTCTTCGGGGAGGTTGATGGGGATTGGTCTTCTGGGTTGGGTTGGAGTTTGAGCTTTCGTGGGGATTTCAGAGGCTTTTGTGGGGAGTATTGGTCGTTCCAGTCGTTGATTGCGTCGGCTGTCCAGAATGCGTCGAGGCTTGGTCGGAGTGGCGGAGTTGGTATACGAGTGGCCTTTTTCGAAGGCGACTGCAGCCTCGATTTCGAAGGCGAGGCTGGCGGTGGTGGAGTAGAAGTTCGGTCAGTCGCTGCTGTTTTGACCAGTCCTCGAGCCTGTGGGGGAGAGAATCTTATTATGGCCTCATGGTTCTCTTTATCAGACGAGCTCAGCGGCCTTGCGGTAATATCAGTCTTCTTGCTTCTGGGAACGCGCTTCTTCGATGGAACTCCTCCATCATCGTCATCGTCAAAGATCGTGAGCGCTTGCAACTGCCTCGTGAGATTCGGTCCAGTTTTTGTAGAGCTCACTGGTTTCCGTGGCAAACCAAACAGCTTCCGTGGACTTATGAGCTCCTCTCCAGAAGAGCTGTCCGACGCATCGATCGAGCCACACCATATGCTCTCTTCCTCATCCTTGTCTTCAGCCATCGGGCCATCCAGTCGCTCAAACGCTGATTTGGCAGGATTTTCGAGAATTGATTTTTTGGGCGACGCTCTCTGCACTCTTCGTTTCCTCGGCTCGTCTTTGGTCAAATCCTCCAGGTTAAGGCCAGAAGTGAGGGAATTCGAACTTGAAAGAGCCTGCAACCCTCCAAGCCGAACTTGCGTCTTCTTCGTTTGCGGAACAGACTGATCTTTCAACACCAAGCTCGCCGAAGCCTTTCGCCTGTCCGCATCCCATGTTTGGCTCTCATCGTCGTTTGAAGATCGTCTCCGCCTCGCGATCTGTTTTCTAGCTTCGTCCGGTTGCCGCTGCACCCTCCTCCTCGGCACATGACTGTCCTCCGCCGCATCTGCATTTGCATTTCCTCGTAAGCGCGCCATGATTTGATAGCGATTGTGTCAATGGTCGAGAGAGGTGAATTGGGGGTGAGGTCTTGAGAAAGAGAGGCCCGCTTAGGAAGTCTGTTTACGCCAATCCCGTTGCTGAGCAACGCCCGCTCCGCTTCGGGAAGCCGAACCGAGAAGCCGGGCTGGGCTGAAAAGTGGAAGACACATGTTCAATTCACTTGGGAAGGTTTGGATTATGAAGTATAGCGGCTGCAGGGCGAGCTTGTGAAGATGGATCCTGTGCAAACAATTTCTGTCGGCAGTTGGCGATGTGCATCATTTGTGGTGGTGATCTCGTGGAGTGCGACTGCCCTCGAACATTTCATTGGTTTGTCTCTGAAAGTCATCGGGACGCTTTCCAATGCTCTCAAGGCATGTGAATGGCATCCTCCTCTATAGCGCAGTACTAGTATCGTTGTAGACATTTCCTTGGCAAACGCAATCCATCCACCTAAACCCTTCGTTCGATCACTACTCTTTCCAAGCTAGACCGCTGCTATCTAGGGACCATTCCCTTGACAGACACCTGTTCCGGCCAAGCACTCTCTAATCTAGGCTCTACGCAGCCCCTCAATCACACAGATACTATCCAACATCCTGGGAGAGGTCTGAGAGGCACTGGAAAGATGCCCTAAGTCGCGTGGAAGGAGTGAAGGGTCGCGGTTCGTGCGGCGCATTAACGCTGCGAGGTTCGCAACGATGGCATCTTGCTGCGTAGAACATGCCCTTCGTTCTCTCCAAGAGAATGGTCGCTCCGTCCTCCATCCTCGATGTCCAGGAGAGAAATTGACTCCAGCAAAGCCAGACTCTCATGCTCGACCGTGCGTTGCGATGTTAAGGAAAGATGAGTTGAGTCGCCAGGCTTTCAAGTCGAAGACATTGCCCGAATTGACCGTGGACAGTTGAGACACCCGCAGAATATGCCCAGATGGGCGAGCATATCACACTCCAAGCCGCCGTCCATCTCTTCCTGATATGGTAATCGCTCGCACGTTGTGCATCTCAACATGTGAACAGGACCGAAAGCCTCGGTGTGGACCAACGTGTGGACGTTGCTCCAGCCTTGAGACGTTCAGTCCAGATGATCATCATGTTGTTGGTATTCTTCTTGTTGACCATCCACGAGAGCATGAGGTTTGATGCCGCTTCCGTTCAGCCCCCATTCCTCAAGGGTTGTTAGTCCAGCCCCAGTTGCTCCGCTCTGCAATCCTTCGCCATGAATTGCAAGCTCCCACGTTCACCGGTCAGCCCTCGCCACAGCGACATCTTCGGTGAAATAACACCACTGCGAACCTCGCGCGTGAGCGAGTCTAAAGTGGAGTGTTCTAAACCCAGCTGAACCGGCCATGAGTCCTGCAAGTAGGGCACAAAAACCGCGCAAGAGGTGTCAGCTTCGCTTGCAGCTCTTGTGTAACGGTGATGCTGAGCAATGTCGCCGGGCGATGATTCCAAACGGTGAGTCGTACACCCAACTCGCACCTCGCCTGTGCATGTTGTTCTTATGGCATCTCTGCCCGAACAAATATAGGCCTTGCTAATGGCGGTGATGACCCATGGAGAGTCCGTCCCGTCAGGATGAGATTTGACGAGAGAGATTGAGGAGGCGGCCCGTCAAGGTTACACAAGAGAGTGCTCACATCAGCCGCACAAGCTTTGTGTCGTCCCTCATCCTTTGGTTTTATCTTCGGCCGTAGGGTCAGGTTTTGTTTTGAGTGTTCGGGGGCGAAAAACACCATGACGTTGTTTGTACGACTATGCCATGCGCTTTTTGTGTACTCTTCTGACGTGGTCCTTCTGCTCGACATGTCAGTAATGCTGATGTGAGCTCGTACTAACCATGCTCGCCACTCACCATGTTGTCCTGGCGGCTGAACAAGCGCTCGCATCCATCCCATTCACAGACAATGCTTGGGTTGTGTTTGGCCTCGTGTCGAGCTCGATCCTTTTTGCTGGAGAAACCTCCTTCCGTGGCCTGCGGACATCCATCGTGGCGGCAGAAGAGTGATTTCGAATGGCGTTTGTAGTGTTTGCGAAGATCGCAGCCCCGGGTGAAGGTCGATCGGGAAGTGCAGCCTGGAAATCCACACGACCAGCTCCCGTCCATGTTCTTGAAACCCCACTTGGCCATCTCGCCGGCGTTGGGGGAACCACTTCTGGACATGTCGGATTTGCTCTGGACTGAACTCGTATTCGACATGAAAGAGCCCGCCCGTGATAATCTGCCCCTGCTGGCTAGATTGGGTGAAAGATATGCCGCAGGCGCCTGAGAAGACCCTGCCACTGCAGGTTCCGTGCCGTAGTCAAAAGCCTCGGTATACTGGGGAAATGGCGCTGCAACCTCGTGGCTGTAGGAGTCCACATTTGACGGAATTTGGCCCTGAGTCCAAGGAACTGGTTCTGACGATGGTTGATATGGTCTCAAATCCATGGGTGGATACTGGGGAGGGGATTGGTAGTATTCAGTCTGCTCGGCCAGCGGTTGCTGCCCGTATGAGAAGAGATGCGGTTCGTAACTGGGTAAAGGTTGCTGAGGCACCGCGTGCGTTCGATATGCTTGCGCCAGATGGTATTCTTCCTCTGCTGAAGAAGTAGGATAGTAGTAGCCCGACATGTTGCATCGATCAAGTCCAGACGCAGCGAGTTTTTGCCGTTTACCGCCAATGCAGGCCCTGGAGGAACGCTTAGGGTTGTCAGTAGTTGTAACGAATGCGGCTGAAGAGTCCGAAGGAACAAAATGATCGGGATGTGTTATAGAGGTAGTCGAATAGTGAGAAGAATACGAAGACGAGATGGTGTAGGGCAGTGTCTTTTCAGAAAAAGATAAGAGGTAATAGTGTCGATGGGGGAGTTTCCGACTGGTTGGGATATAAGAGATCGGCGTGGAAGTGTTGGAGACCAGGATGGTGTGAACGTGGAGGAGTGCAGGAACGTGTTGGTTCTTAACATACAGGCGAGTGCCGCAGCAGTAGACTGTCTGCGTCGAACATTCCTTGCATAGTTATAACTTGCGTAAGGCTCATTCTGCTGCTTGATAATGGTTTCAGCTCTCGCCCCAGCAACTTGTCGCCAAGCGTCAGGAGATAGGTGTTGGCTCTGCGGCGAAGTGGTCATGCGATTGGCGGTAGAGGGTCGGCGGATGCAGTCGAAAGCGTGCCTTTGCCAGCGAGACGATTAGTGGCGTTGTGAACGAGAATAAATGCAGTGGCTTCGGTGCAGCAATGCGTCCGTTCTGTGGCAAAGAACTCGGAGGAAGAGAGACCAACAACTACTCTTGTATCCGGACAAGGGGCGCAACCTGAGGAGATTTGAATCCCACTATGCGGCGACATCACAGTCAGGTCAATAGACGATGCTCAGCTGCAGCTCCACCTTGGCTTAGTGCGACGAAGGCCCCCATATTGTACGTTCGAGGCTTTGCCTGCAAAGAGTTAGTTGACACTGGCGGGCCGAGTCGACCAGTACCATACTAACTTCTACCTTCACGACGTGGTTGCACAGACCATGACGAAGGGAGCCTGCCGAAGCTCGTTTCATCGTCGTACCTACCGTCTGGTAGCATGGAGGGCGATGGGCATGCTGGCGCGCTTGTTCGATTCGGTGTGGAAGCTTGTCCATCAGCGCTGCTGCCGCTCGTCTCGTCATGCTTCGGGAACAGCATCGGCCGCGCACATGTGGCTTGCATGGTTCTTGACGTGATTATCTCCGTGACTGTGCAATAATGCTGTCTGTTTGCGGTGTGCTAGCAGTAGCATGCGGCCGAGGGTGCGGCTGAGGATGGGACCTTGCTCGCTGACCGTCCACGCTGCCAGGCCGGAAGTCCATGCCAGGCACTACGCGCGAGTACGGGGGCCATGTCGAGTTACCGCAGTAGGCAGGCTGGGGTGTTGACAGGTCGGGCGTGTTGGGCGATCGCGAACGCTCTCCTCGGCCAACAACACGAGCAGCATGGTCGATGTACAAGACTAGACGAGCACTGCATTTCTGGCGACGTTGGAGATCGTCTGCTTGCGGGTGGCTCGTGCTCCTGGGTTACCGTGCAAGGAAATGCGCCAGCCGATGAACCGAACCAGGCCGATCATTTTCTTTCGCCGAATCGCCGTGCAACTCCAGCTCTATTTTCCAACAAGCAAATGTGAACGGTGTCGGATGTCCTGCGTCACCGGTCTGGGTCATTCATAGCCACAACGGCCAAGCAAAGGCGGCTTCATCAGTCTCTCATCTCATCTCTGTATGCTGATGCTGCTGCAGCATGTCGGCCAGGCCGATCAGCTCGCGGTCGCACACATCAGTCATCGTATCGATATTTCACCACACGCTCCCCACTGCTCGCTGTCAGCTCGCGTTGCTGCATGAGGGTAGCACGCATCTCGACGTCGATACCGAGGGACCGGAGCACCAACAACAGTCCACGAGCCAATCTGCAGCAGGCTCAATCGCTAGCGCAAATGGAGCAACATGGCGATCCTCAAGGAGCAACAGAGCTGAATAACATCCAACCCGCCAGTCCTTGGCCTATTTCATCCATGGTCGTATGCAGCGGTAAGACTAGACCTGCGTTTCAATCCTCAACCTATACCGTCCTTGGCAATCCAAAGGTCCATCGTGTTGCTCGCCGAACAGTTTGCACGTTTCGGCCGGCAGATTTAGGGCATGCTCTGCGCTTTGGAACGCCGTCCGTTGCCGTCCCGTTCCTTTTCACCCGTTATTGCACTTTGACTTTTCACCTGCTTCTTCGAGGACATCCTTCCTGTTTAGGTAATTCTGGTATCACGGCCAGACTTGCATCTTTGCGTCGTTCGATCGGTGTGCTTCATGTGGATGAGTGACTGGTGGGGTGATGCCAGTCACAGTCACAATCACAGCTGCGGCTGAGAGTCCCCCTGCACCCGAGATCGCTGTCATGGGCCATTGCGAGCGAAAGAGACTCGGGGCGTGTCTCTCTTCAAGTATGCGCGAAATTCCAACGCTGTCATAAAGTTGGTCAGGCGCCCAGCAGACCGAACGCCATGTAGGATCGGTTGTTTCTTTCATCAATCACTGCCGTATGCAACGCACGTCTCCTTCCGGTCGTTGGCTAACATATGGGTACCATCTTCTTCGTTCTGTCATCCTCGCTGGAGAAGCAATCCCTTCCTCTTTCCTCCGTCTTTGCGGCCGATTGGCGACCAGAGGAATGAGTGGCCAAATCGCGAAACATGTATCGAGGCGCTTGCACTATCGCATCCACTTGTTCTGGACCGATGTTGGAATTAAAGCGATCCCATCGATGTAGCTGCAGCCCACAATCTAGCTCAAGCCATCGACCGATTCCGACATATTGTAGGGACCGCAGACCACTCAAGCATTTGACCGCTTTGCAAAGATCCTCGAGGCGCCGGTCGATCGCCTGTAGCGTTGTGATGGCCGCGGCTTGTGTGAGCAATAAGCGAAGCATCAGAATAAACTTGACTGTAAGTCGACAGTGACGCGAGATCCAAACGCGACCCCCTAATGAATTTGGTCCAGTCCAGTATCTGCGGGCCCACATAGGATTCTCATATCTGTTCTCCGACAAAGGTATGCGACAGTGGTGTCGATAGAGCAATTTGGGTATCTAATCCATCAGCGGAGAAGGGTGAACGCTTTCTTTACAGCGGCATTGCTGCCAGTGGTAGCGACCCTGATCCGCTCATAGTATATGTAGTTACACCTTACGTGCAAGCGCTGATATTGGCCGACTAGGCCGTCCTTTGAGAGTGTGAAATCAAGGAGGCTTTGGCAGAGCGGCTGGCAACATTGGCAGGTATTGCTATGGTCGGCGCTGAATGATTCGGTGCAGGCCTGAGCATCATGAACTCGCGTAATCTCGTTTCTGGTCGATATGTTGTACCATCCTCGTCGGCGTGTCGAGGTGAACGTGGATGCCAGAGAAGAACTTCGAGGGATCGGCTGCAAGGATCAACTTCGGCCCGAACCTTGTCTCAGCCTTATCGCTAGCGAGCAGGTGGGTCCGATCCGGGGAAGGAACGGGGATTATTGTTAGAGCTCTTGCAACTCTCCTCACTCTTCAACCACCCTCTCCCCCGCCTGAGACGACCCCCGAGCCCTCGACGGACACCGACCGGCTGGTGTACGATATGTAGATTCGGCCACAACTCATAGACACCGGCGCCATGGCTTCCACGACGACAGTCACGCCCACATCAGCCACCGGCGACACCCCGAAACTGCTGAAGAAGGCCGCCTCTGGAGACGCCAAAAACGCGAACTCTTCACCGCAGACCTCGTTCGGGTGCTGTAAGTAGCAAAGAGCTAGGGTGGGGTGGGTTGAGACTGATGGCATACTAGCACACGTTAAGAACCTTCTCCAAAGCGCACGGCAGCAGGCTGTCGAGGGATATACCAGAGTGATAAACTCGTTACGCAAAGAAGGGAATGTGAGCAATCGGATATACAAGAGCGCAGCCGGGCCAGCATCGACCATACAAACCACACACCTCTGCTTGCAATGTCCTAACGTGAGCACGTCGAGGGAGAGGCATCGCAAGGAACATGGCTTCTGTAAGTAAGGCGCATGAGGAATGGAGGACATGACTGATTAGGTGGGTAGCTGTCGAGTCGTCTCAAGGCTACCTCTACTGCCACGAATGCCGCGACTTCGTCTACGACCCGACCTTCGAAGAGATCCGAGCGCCCAACAACAAGAAGAGGAAGAACTCGGCAGCGCTTCTAGAGAGCGACAAGAAGCTCGTATCCACCCACACCGCATTGACACCATGCGCAGCGACAGGCCTGCGAGGTCTCTATAATATGGGACAGACTTGCTTCATGTCGGTCATCCTACAATCACTCATTCACAACCCCCTCATTCGCACATACTACCTATCCGAAGGCCACAAGTCTGGCGACTGCGACCGCGATGCTTGCACTTCATGCGCGCTGGATGACATCTTCACCGATTTCTTTGGACAAGAGAAGCATGAGGGGTATGGAGCGGTACACATGTTGCAAGGTTGCTGGAAAGGGGGTGGTGGACTGGCAGGATATAGCCAGCAAGATGCACACGAGTACCTTGGATTCATACTCAACAGCTTGCATGAGGCGAACACCGATGATGAGGAAAAGTCGGACGGCCAAAAGGACACCAAGGACTGTACCTGCGTCATACATCAGACGTTCGGCGGCTTGCTCAAAAGCACCGTCACCTGCGCGACGTGCAAGAACACCACCACCGCAGTAGAGGCATTCATGGATCTCAGCCTGGATGTCAAGAGCACGGGATTTGCGGTCAAAAAGAAGAAGCTGGCTCTGACTAACAGCATACAAACGATAAAGGAAGCCTTGCCCATGGATTTGGCCGAATGCCTGAACCGCTTCACGACGGCCGAGACGCTGTCCAGCGACAGCTACCACTGTCGAAAATGCGACGCTTCACGCGAGGCAAGGAAGAAGCTCACACTGACGAAGCTACCACCAGTAGTACCGATACACCTCAAACGCTTCTCGCACTCCAAAACAAATTCCCAAAGCAGCAAAGTCGACACCAAGGTCCGGTTTCCCTTGACCCTCGATCTTGGTCCATACGTAACACCGAACAAGTCTGGTGATACTGCAAATGGACACGAACCTGGCAAACCTGGGAACGAAGATGACGAAGACACGATCGACGTCAAAACTCCTTCCAAATCCGGTGATAAGGGAACCGAACCACGGCAGCCAGTGTACGAGCTTTCCTCGGTCGTCGTACACAAGGGGAAGATCGACAATGGGCACTACATCTCGTATTCAAGGCAAGGTGGGGAATGGTTTCGGTTCGACGACAGCATGGTTGTGCAGGTGGACGAGAAAGAGGTGTTGGGTGCTGAGGCGTACATGCTGTTCTATGTGGTTGGGGAGTTGTGATTTTGGCATGGGAACAGGACTGGACACAGGAGTGGCTCAGAAATTCTTACTGGCTTCAGGAACGTATTGTTTGCAGATGGCTCGACGGAGCTGCTGGTACTTATCAAAACTTCGACACAGGTTCTACAGTTTTGGAAGGCGGTGAACGACATGATAAATCAGGGACTAGGTCACACCCCTACGCTTCTGAAATTCTCACACGTTGGCCTCCCTAGACACCATTTGTCTCTCCTCAAGCCCACGTATATCTTGCTCGCTGGCCAGCCGCCAACTAACTGTTGAAAGATCCAAACCATACAGGAACCCGAACTCTCTACAACCACCGATACTCGAGCCAACTTCGACAGCAATCCATGCTCCCCATCCCACAGCCGTCTTCCTCGCCCTCCACCCACCCACCCACGCATCGCCTCTCCCCTCCGGATCCGGATGAGCCATCCCCTCCGCAAACCCCATCCCCTCCTCTGCAGCCGCCTAAACCCCCTGAGGCAATATAACCCTCTCCCTCTTATACGCTTGCATCGCCGCGACCTATTAGACAAACCCGGAACTCCCGAACATGTCCGTCAGCGTCGACAATGCGACACCGACAGACAGTGACTCGCAAGACGTCTACGCCAAGTGGCGAGCGAGTATACTACGACGGGGACGGCGGAGATGCGGAGAAGTTCGAGAATAGTAAGGGTCGTGATAAGGAGGTTACGCTGGAGGCGCCGCTGGATGGGGATGGAAAGAAGGTTTCTGGGGTGAGGTATTGGGGTTGTGGTAGGGATTGGGGGTGGGGTGGGTGTAGTGAGGAGGGGGTTGTTGGAGATGGTGGGTGGGGGTCTGAGGGGGCTTGGGGGTTGGATGAAGGAGGGGGGAGGGGTGTGCTTCTGGGGACGTGATGAGAGGGCTGTGGTGTTCGATCGATGCTTTTGTAAATTGGGCAAGGGTGATATCTCCAACAGTCCTTACTTCTACCATGAAACACTTGCTTGACCGACATCACTCCTTCCCCTTAACCTGCTCCGGCTCCTCAAAAGTCACCGCCTCAATCTCACTCTCCTCACTCGTGCTCGCAACTTCAGCAGTAGTCTGCTCCCTCTTTTGCCTATCACGAAGAGTCAGCCACAAATCACCATTCAACACTCAGACATGAAGAACTCACCTCCGTCTATAAAGCACAATAGCCGTGATGAATCCAGCCCAAAGGAAGAAATAAAACACGAATGTCATGGGGTAGCCTCTTCGCCATCTTGGTGCTCCGTCGTAGCCGGCTGTTGGGAAGGCGAGTAAGGGCACCCAGATGTTGAAGCTGTAGCCGAAGGTCATCATTGCGCCCTAGGTAGGAGTCAGTGGGGACTGTGATGCAGGGCTGAGAGGGGGACTACCATGATCAAAGCTCGCTCTTCGGAATCATCCTTGACGATGGTGTTGACAGTCGAGTACAGAATCGGGCTGAGGCAGCCTGAGACGCCGAAAAGGTACCATGCGAAGAACCTTTCGGACTGTCAGCAGAAAGTCTTCATCACCTACACTGGTCTACTTACTTCAAACCCGTCGGAATCGTCCAAATAATCATACAAAGCGTCGAAAACAAACAACACAGCGACGCGAACGTATACAACGTCCACGAAGGCCAAATCGCCGCAAGCGAGGATCCCAGCCAAGACGCCACGATCGTGACCGCGTTGACGACAGTGGGCAGCTGGTTGACCTGCACGACTGAGTAGCCCTCTGCTTTGAGCCAGAGGTTCATGTATTGGGAGGGGTAGTTGGAGATGATCATGCAGCTGGAGTTATGGTCAGCGGGCGTTTTGAGTGAATGGAGCGGGGGAGACGTACATGTAGCAGAAGACGAAGATCCAGATGTGCCATCTCTTCAAACTTCTTTTGAACACGTCCAGGTTGAGTGGGCCAGGTCGGCGGATCTTGTATCTGGCCAGACGCTCTCTTGCTAGGGCGATGTCTCCTTCGCTGAGGAAGAAAGGCCGCGGGGAGTCGGGTACACCAGGGAAGATGATAAAGCCGATCAGAGCAACTGGAATGGTGAAGATCCCGTCGATGATGAACAGCCACCGCCAGCCAGGCATACCCCCAACACCAGAAAGATTCTTGTAAGCAGCCGCTTGCAGGTAGCCAGACACCATACTCCCCAACGGGTTACATATAAACCATGTCCCCGCCCGCTTGAACAACTCCGGCCCACTATACCACGACCCAAGAATAAAATGCGTCGCGGCAAACACCGGCGCCTCCAACATGCCCACCAGAAACCTCATCGCATACAGCTGGTTGATATTCGTCGCGCGGCTCTGGGCGAACGTCACGACCCCCCAGAGGATCTCGAGGGTCGGGAGGAGCCAGCGCGCGAGTTTGGGCCGGGAGATGAGCAGCATGCCGGGGATTTGGAAGACGACGTAGGCGGTGAAGTAGCAGATGTTGAGGTAGTTGAGTTGGTTGCCATAGAGGTCGAATTCTTCCTTGAGGCCGCTGACGTAGGCGTTGCTGATGTTGGTTTGGTCTTGATGGGTAGCGATGTTAGTTTCGAGGGGGGTACCGGTGTGGAAGGTGGCTGACCTAAGTATTTGACGAAGACTGCGGTGCGTTAGTTGATCGGACAGCAATGTAACTAATGGACTTGGGGAGCTTACAGCAAAGACAAGCAAACACCAAAATCGACACATCCAGCTTGAAAAGAAGCCTAAAGCACAAGAAACGATAAGCTTCCACGCTCCCACAAGCCAAATGCCACGAAACGCCACCATACTTCTTCTCTTCCTTGGGATACTCCCCAGGGTACCAATTGAAAATCTCCTTGATGAGACCAAACACACCCAGCCGCTTCTTAGGCTGGCCCTTCTCAGCCTCGTGCACCTCGAGCGCAGCCATTGCCGTGAATCGAAAAGCTTAAAGAAACAAGTCTCAGTCCAAGCAAGACCCAGAACCAGAAAGGTGGCACAAAAGAGCGTATTTACAGTCGGTCTAATAAGCAGTGTCCTGTAAGCAATGGCAGACCGTTGACGTTTTCGCCATGCACCCACTCTGGCTCGACATTGAGAGGGAACCGGCATTACGAGGACTCCGATAGGTTTTGCGCATCATGGCCTCCACATGCGGTACGCATGTCCGGCACGAGGGTTCTGTGCGGGCGGTGCTTTTTGATGAGTCGTGGTTGTGGAAGGGTGTTGTGGGGGTGGTTGAGAGGGAGATCGTGTGCGATATGCGTGTATGGCGTGCTTGGCGAGGCTCCGAGCTAGGTGGAGATCTATTACACGGCGTTTCGACCTCATCAGCTCTTTTCTTACTGCTGATAGCAGTGATTTCGAAAGCGTGTGTACAGTTAAAATATCCTTCGGCCAGGTCATGGATGGTGCTGATGGCTTCCACCACCTCTTCCAATCCGTCGCCAACGTATCGATTGTTGCGGAGCAGTCCATATTGCCAGGAGATCACTTCAATGGTTAGGTATACTCAGTGGTGGCGAGAAAAACACCACAAGTCTGTCGTCTTCCGATTGACAAGGAGATAAGAAGATGTAGTGGCCACCAGGTCCAGGCTCTCGGCGTCGTCTCTCAGATTCAAGCCTTACCTCATTCCATCATTACCACCCTCCCCACCTCTTGGAATGGCCTCTATCCCAGGCACTCTCCGACAGCTCCGTCCAAGCTTCCTTACTATTCTTCCTCTCCCCTCTCCCATGACTCCTCTTCCTCCCTTTGATCTCAACCAGCCCCGAGATTAAAGGACAACGGAACATGCCACGAAATCTCGTTCCATGATCCGCGAAGGTGATGGTCTCTGGCTGATATCCATCCGTCTCAATCGGGATCTCGCCTTCGCCGGTTTCGCGGCAGCGGTAGACGTACTGGAAGGAGGGGTTCTGCTTGATCTTGAAAGATCCTCTTGCGGGTCTGTTCGAGGAAGGAGGGTAGATGCGCATGGTACCTTCTACCACTCCGAAGTCGAAGGAGGCGTGGAAGCGGGGGATGCTGGCGTCGTGTGGATGAGGTGTTTCGAGGCTGATAGGACCACGGCGATGGTCGTCTTCTTCATCTTCTTCCTCGTCCTCATTGTCCTCATCATCCGAGTCAGGCTCGTCCTGCCTGACATCCTCCAGACTGAAACCATCCCGCCAGATCTCCATACTGAGCGTCGCCCTCCTATCTGGTCCCTCGCTATACTCAGCGAGAGGATTACACTCGACAGTCCAAGAACCGGAAATGTCCCAGTCCGGCGCCTGTTTCGCTTCAGCGAGCATCTGCTCCTGTCGAGCCCTCGCAGCAGCGCGCCGTCGAGCAACTTCGGCCTGGCACCTCGCTTCAGCATCACGGCGTTGTTGCTCCGCTTCCTCGCGAATTCTCTTCGCAGCAGCCTTGACAGCAGCCTCTTGGCCGATGATCTGGCGTGCGTTCATGGAGAAGCTTCCCGGAGCGAGGTCGATGAATTCATACGCCAGATTGAGTTTCCGTGCCGCGTCTTCAAGATCATCGGAACATCTCGCAAAGACATGACAAGATGTCTTCAAAACATCCTCGCGCGCCAAAGACTCCTCCACCGCACGGAAAGCATCCCTCGAAGTCTTCGCGTCCAACGTCCGCACCGGGTCCAACCACCACCTTTCCGCCTCTCGCCTCCTCTCTTCCTCCTGGTAAGCATCGACTTGCTTCTGAATACCCTCGAGTTCGTTCTTGATGCGAGCGTCCTGGGCGATGTCTCTCGTCTTGAGTAATTGCTGCAGCTCGTCGATCTTGCCAGAAGTCTTGAGTCCGCGGAAAGAACATTGCGCTTTGTAGTACGCTGCATTGCGGGCTGGGAAGTGTGGCTGTCGTTTGGCGATGGCCCCTCTCTTTGTCCTGACGAGGTCCGCTGGGAGATGTGTGTCGACGTTGCTGTCGAAGCGCTCGCCGTAGCGGGAGAGTTTCTCGTGTAGACGCTTGTAGTCTTCTGGTGTCATCTTGAGGTTTCTCCCACTCATGATGATGATGATGATGCTGCTGCTGGAGGAAGCTTGCAGGAGTGTGTAGGTCGAGGTCATGGAAGAACGGGAGAGCTTAGTTCGGCCCAGGGTGCAGGGATCCCAGTCGCGTGGTCGAAAAGCCAATCATGTCGCGAGGTCACGAGATCATTACGAAGGCGAAGTGAATGAATGAACAAAAAACAAAGAAATTACACCCCCTTCAAACTCACCATACAACCCCGACTGCTCACACAACACACTCATCTCCACCTGCCCCATCTCCTCTCCCTCGCTACCTCCCACGCCTCCTCCGTAAAATCATCCCAAGAATGCTCCGTACCCTGCTCCTGTTGATTCCCATGCCTAATCTTCGTCCCTTTAATCATAAACACTCCCTCAATGAAAGGACATTTATACGTCCCCCTGAACGTCGTCCCATGACTCCCGAACAAAATTCTTTCCACTCTCTCATCGGAATCCACCATAATCTCCCCCTCACCCGTCTCTCGACCCCGCCATCTGTATCGAAACGATGGGTTGTCCTTGACGCTAAACGGTCCCTCGGCAGGTCTGTTCTTCTTGGGTGGGTAGATACGCATTGTGCCCTCTGTGACGTTGAAGTGGAAATCGGCGCAGAAACGAGGGATTCGAGCTGCTTCGCCTGTGAGGATGGATTTCTCTTCGTCGTCCCAGTCACTCATGTCTTGATCCGTGTCTTCGTCGGTGCCGTCTTCGGAGTTTTCTGAGTTTTCCTCATCGGTCGGAGGCTCTATGCCTCGCACGTTGTCGAGGTCGAAGTCATCGCGCCAGATCTCCATCTTGAGCTCTGGCCGTTTCCCGACATAGTAGTCCTCAACGAGTCCGTTACATTCGACGATCCAGGATCCTGTTATATCCCAGTCGGCCATCTTCGTAGCCTGGTCGAGCACTGCTTCTTTCTGAGCTTCCATCTTCGCCAACCTAGCCTTCTCCTTGGCGACAGCTTCACGACGCTTCCGAGCTGCATCCTCAACGAGTTGCATTGCAGTTCTCTTCACTGCGGCTTTCTCTCCCACAATCTGGCAACGCGTGTTGCCGAAGCGGTCGAATGCTTCTCTCTTCGGGTCAGTGTCGACGCATTCATAGGCTAGTCCGAGCGAGTTCGCCGCCTCCTGGAGACCCCGGCAGCATGGTTTGATCACATGACAAGACTTCCTCAATACGTCTTCTACTTTTAGGCTTTGCTTCAAAGCACGTGTCGCATCGCGCCAAATACGCTCTTGGAGAGACATTTTCTTCCATTGCTGCTTCTCCTGTTCAATACGGCATTGCTCTTGAACCCGCGAGACCTCTGCGTCCATATGGAGGAAGAGCGCATGGCGGACGTTCTCAAGCTCCCGATCAATCTGTATGTCCCTGCCATGGTCGTAGTTGGCCTTGAGTCGCTGCTGTAATTCTTCGACACTCCCGTTACAGTTCAGCCCGCGGAAGGAGCACTGTGCCTGGTAATATCCCTTAGATAGGGGCACGTAACGTGGTTGTCGTTTCGCAACGGTCCCTTTCTTGGTCATCACCACACCATGCGGCAGGTGGTCTTCGAGTTTGAGATCAAATCGCTTGCCATATCGGGTGAGCTTTGCTTCAGCCTCCCGGTGTTGCTTTGCTGTCATCATCTTGGCGGTCGAGATCCTGAATAAGACTTGTCGCTGACGGTGACCATGCGGCCAGGCGGAAGTTGACCCATGAGGGCGTACATTTGAGTTCAGCCATGAGCAAGGATCTAAGACGAAAGTTAGTTTTCCCAGACCAACGGCCAATGAAAATCGAATCACCCAACAAGCCTGTAGAGGCGAAGCAAATGGAATCAACTATGCAGAGTATCCAAAAACACGGAAGGAAGAGTAGACATGCAATATGGGGTATCTCACACATCATCTCAACACAACCCGTCCATCCCAACCCATCTCCTCTCCACTCATGTTCAAGCATAAAACTTCAAACACTTATTCTCATCATGCGCATCCTTACACACCACACTACAAGTCATATTCCCACACTTCATACACCTCACGCGTCCCCAATACCCGCAAATCTCGCAGAACCGTCGCGGCGGCGGGGCACCAAGTGGAGGAGGCGCCGAGCGAGCCTGGTTGTACGTCAAGGGCGGTGCGTTGAGCAAAGAGTCCATTTCGGCTTGCGTGGGGAGGGGTGGGAGATTTTCATCGTCTGCGTCTCCGTCGTTGTTGTCGTTGTCGGCATCGATATCCATAGCGTCCGGGACGGGTGTAGATGTCGACGTCTCCTTCGCTAGACTCGGCGCCGGACTCCCTGCACTGCTCTCCTCCCTAACCAACTGCGAACTCTTCCGCCTCGCAATAGGCGTCTTACTCGCCCGCTGCGCACCCTGCACCACCACAGTCCCCACAACCTCCTCCCCCCTCCCCCCCGTCCTCGCAATCTCCGCCTCCTCATCATCAAGATAATGCGCGAACACCTTGCCACTCCCCAGAATCTTCTTCGTATTGCTCGTCTTGCCCACTTTGACACCCCCGGCAGCGCTGCTACCGCTACTCTTCGGAATGACAACCTCCTTCGCCCCGACGCCCTCGCTGTTCAGCTCCTTGATCTTCCGCTCGACTTCCCGCTGTTGGCGCGCGGAGAGCGCTTCGCGCTGGCTGTCGCTTTGCCCGCCGACGCCGGAGGCGCGCTGGCGTTTGCGGTTGGTCGTGCCCCAGTTCCTGGAGGGGTCGCTGCTGGAGACGGCGACCCAGGCGAAGCCTGGGGCTTGTTTGGTTTGGGTCGTGGGCAGGTCTTCGATGTAGGGGGTGCGGAAGCGGAGGGCCATGGTGGCGGTGGTGATGGTGCTAGGGAGGGCAGGTTATCGCGAGGACGGCGGTGGTGACATCAAAGGTGTAGGGTGAAGCCGAAGTAGCGGCGAGGGAAGACGCGCGCGTGTGGTGACGATGGCAAACTCGCATGTGAAGATGGCTTAGCCACGAGAAACATGCATCCTTCCGTCCCTGAAAATCCGCCTATCGTCCCCGGGAAGACAGCCGAGGATAGAAGCAAAACCCACAAACGTCACTGTTTGAGCCACCGGTACCCGCAGCCGCCATTCTTCCACCTGCGCTCTGTCGTCGTCGCACCCGAATCAATCCGATGATGGAGAACAAATGTCTCGAAGCAAGTGGGGCGGAATCTCCATTAATACGTAAGGGGCAGGGCAAGATGCGTGGTTTTGAAGGTGAGGAGCTTCGTGGCGATAGACTTTTTTGCTTGGGTGAGAGCCTTGGGTAGAAGCAAACTTACCTATACCTCTAACCTTGCGGGAGCGGGTTTCTTTCTTTCTTCTTTCTCTGTTCCAAACACTTCTTGCATACTACCTACGCATACACTTCTTGGATCTGCTTGCTTGTCTTCTTCATATACCCTCCTCAAGCCCCGCCGTGATCTTGGATACTTCACCGCAACCCCGCTTCGAGCTCCCACTTCACCTGCCACTGCGCACGCGACACAGCGAAACCACCAAGATGGGCTCCAGACAGAGACGCATGACCCTTCCCACCGACCCAAAACGTGAAGACCCAATCTTCAAGCCTGCCGAACAGCAATGCTCAGATCCAGCCCACGGTGCCGCCTTCATTCTCGTCCACGGCTTGGGCGATAGCGCAGAAGGTCTCGAAGGTGAGCTCAACTTTCTTCTCACCGCCAGAGAGACCTGCTAACACCGAGTCGCGCAGATGTAGCAGACCAGTTCCAGAAGAACCACAAGCTCTCGTACATGAACTGGATCATTCCCAATGCACAGGAATCTCGCGACGCGCAGACCACCGCATGGTACACGCCCAACTCCTTCTCCACATACCCGCCAGATCGCCCAGAGCTCGCACCTGAGGAGGATGACGCTGGCATGAGAAAATCAGTCGCCTACCTCGAGACGCTTATCGACGCTTGCACGAACAAAGGCATCCCACCCCAGCGCATCGTGCTTGGTGGTTTCAGCCAAGGTTGTGCGCTGAGTCTCCTTCTCGACTTGACGAGCAGCAAATACGCCGGTAGATTGGGCGGTATTGTTGGGCTGATGGGCTACCTCCCATTAGCAGCAGGTAGCAAGATCGAGAACATGCGAGCTCACGCAGGTCTTCCAGTCGGCCACGGCGACGTGCCGATCTTCCTTGCGAGAGGCCAGGCGGACCAGATGGTTCCGAGCAGAGTTTGGCAGCAGACTCTGAAGAAGCTGGAGACGTTGGGTGTCGGAAAGGACCATATGGAGGTGCATGAGTATGAAGGCCTCGGACACACTCTGAGCGGACCGGTGCTGCGAGATATGTGCAGTTTCATTGAGCGTTACGTGCCCAAGTTGGAGGACTAGGTTGTGAGTTTCGGACGGCGAGGAGTTTGGAGAAATGGGAAAGTCCACCACTCAGGGAAAGAGAATGGCCTTTTGAATAGCGAGATTGCAGTATGGTGCTCATGGATAGTGTGAACGGCAGACACAGAATGTGTGTATACCAAGAACTTGGTTTCCTGGCTCCAAGTCTCATTTTCAGGGAAGGAGTCGAGGTCTGGGGTGAAGAGGCGCGTGATCTGCGGCATGTTCTCATAGTCGCCATCCTGTGGCGATCTCAATTGCCATCCCAT